>NC_092043.1:45852097-46152097 GCF_003086295.3 Arachis hypogaea
GAAGAAAAGCAAATCATATGATGTAGGATAAAAGTAATCCCCTTTACAGAAGCATGATAACAAAACAGAGTGAATCCAATCTATTTGTTAGTATTACACTTCTCTAAAAGAAAATTGGAATGCATAAACAAGGGGAAATAACTAGAGTGAAGGAAAAAAATTATATCACCAGGCAGTTTTTGTTCATCAATTGTTGAAACTATTACTAACTTTTATCTCCTGTTATTCTTTACTCTTGCAAGGTTTTGTCCTGCTGACTAAATCTTATGCTCAACCATTTGCAGGCACAAACTATGCTTTCTGAGATATATCCTGGAGGATCTGCCAAAGATGGATCCACTTATTGGGATCAGATCCTTGAAGTGGGAGTCATCTCTCTGTCACGGCGTCTTCTAAAGCGCTTACATGAGTTCTTGGAGCAGGTGAGGAATTTTGAGTACTATTTATTGGTCAGGAATCATTTTCATGTTCAGCATTGTGGGCCTTGAAAGCTATAGTTTAAACCTTTCTGATTTTAGTCATGGCATAAGCCAACTGTATCTCATAGCTTTCCTACAGTGTTCCTCTTTATGTTGTCTGGCAGACTCAAAAAGATAAAGTTCTAAGTTACTCATTCTACAACATCATGTGCATTACCTAAATAACTCATTGATTGCAGTTCTTCATTAACTAATTTATTAGGCGAATTCTAGTATGCCTATGTTTATGGTGGCTATGGCTATGAAGTGGTGTTAAAATTAAAATCACATTTTTTTTTTACATTTTGTAACACTTTTTTTAGCAACACTTTTAAAAAGCGTTGTTAAATAGTAAAAAAGCATTACTTTAATTTTAGCAACACTTTTTATAACACCACAGTCACCATAGCCACCGTAGCATAGGCATACTAGAATAACTGAATTTATTATTACCCACATATCTACCATCTATATTTTTTCAATCTTGTAAGAAGGCTGTCTTGGCAATGATGTTTATATGTTCTGCCCCTTCAGGACAACCCTCCAGCACTTAGGCAATCTATCTGGGGAAATTATTATCACTTCCCCGAAAGAGTCTCACCGGCAAGAGCAGAGGGAGCGTGCTCTTGCTCTGCTGCATCAGATGATTGAAGATGCTCATATGGACAAGCGACAGTTTCTCAGTGGTACTTCTTTCATGTTTCTTTTGGCATGTTATTAGTAGTGTTATTAATTATTATGCAAAAATATGAATAATTTTATCTATGGGCATTTCATTCCTCATCTTCTTTGATTTAAGCAATTGGGTAGAGACCACCTGGTATTCCTTCTTCTGATTAGAACACGTTTTTTATGCATAAATCATAGGTAAGCTTCATAACCTTGCAAGAGCTGTCGCTGATGAAGAAACTGAACCAAGTACTACTACTAGAGGTGAGGGACTGTATGCTGATCGGGGTGTTATTGCCACACACAGTGACAAGGACATTATACTTGGGCTTGGTTTAAGAGTTGCTAAACAAATACCTTTGAGTTCAAGTGGAGGAGAAACAGGCCAGCACTCTGCTGGTTATGATATTAAAGATTATGGGAAGAGGATATTTGCTCCCTTGACTGCCAAACCATGACATATCTATCACAGTTCATTCTTCATGTTGCTGCGATTGGTGATATAGTTGATGGAACTGATACTACTCATGATTTTAACTTCTTCTCTGTCGTGTATGAGTGGCCTAAGGATGTAAGGTTCTCAAAATGTTTAATTATTGACGGAACATTTACCATGATTTTGATTTACTTCAATGAGTACCCATTGCATGTGATGGTTAACAGCATATAAATTTTGTAATCAGATGATGCTTGTTTATTAAGCTACCCCTCTTTGCCTCTTACGGAAATCATAATAGTTTATTTTAAAAGATATAATTATCATTTATTCATTTATTAATGTATTTTTATGTTTCATGTTATGAGCAATATTGCTTTAATTTAATCACCTGTGCTGGTTTTGCTTTTCTATGTACAGCTTTTGACCCGGCTTGTTTTTGAAAGAGGCAGTACTGATGCGGCTGGAAAGGTAGCTGAAATCATGTTTGCTGATTTTGTACATGAGGTGATTTCGGCATGTGTCCCTCCAGTTTTCCCTCCGCGATCTGGACATGGATGGGCATGTATTCCAGTTGTTCCTACATTCCCCAAGAGCAGCTCTGAATATAAAGTACTGTCTCCATCATCTAAAGATGCTAAACCTAGTTGCTATTGCCGCTCTTCAGCAACACCCGGTGTTGCTTTATACCCTCTACAGTTGGATGTGGTGAAGCATTTGGCAAAAATTTCCCCAGTCAGGGCTGTATTAGCATGTGTATTTGGGAGTACTATACTGTACAGTAGCAGTAGCTCTTCAATTTCAAGCTCCTTGAATGATGGATTACTGCAAGCTCCGGATGCTGATAGATTATTCTATGAGTTTGCTCTTGATCAATCCGAAAGGTGCATGCCCGTTCCTTTCGATTTTTGTTGGCAAGTGGCAGTTTCATATAAACATGTGTCAAACTATTTCACTGGCAACAATCTTCTGGGTTCTTTGGGATTGCTCAACACCCCCTAGGATGAAAATTTTGTAGGTTAGAGTAGTGTTTTATATATATATATAAACCATTCATTTGCTTTCCTTAATTTGTTCATATCCCATGTTTCCATAGGGTTTTGTTTCCTTTCTTTGCTTTTTGTAAGGGAGGAGTGTAACAACTGTTTCAAGAATGCATCTCGCCCTCTTCTTTTAGTTTAATATACACGGTTTGTATGCTATCAGTCAGTCTGTGTTATAAATACTTGTTTATTCTTATCTTCTCTCCAGGTTCCCAACCTTAAACAGATGGATACAAATGCAAACTAACCTCCATCGAGTTTCAGAAGTTGCAGTAACTGGTCAAACAGCTGATGACAGCAATCGCGAGGCAAGAACTTCTATTAAGAGAATTCGTGAACATGACACTGAGACAGAGTCAGATGCTGATGACATTGTTAGTAGCAGTTCTATCCCTGTGGCTCTAACAGAACTGAATGGCCATGGAATTGAAGCCACAGATTTCTCGCATGATTCCTCAAAATATGAAGCTGGTCAAATTGATACCACAATATTCCTTTCATTTGATTGGGACAATGAAGAACCATATGAAAAGGCAGTAAGACGGTACAATTACTTCAAAATTTTCTTCCCTTTACTATATTCAATTGTTCTTGCATTAGAATTGTAGAATAAAGAGAATATCGTATAATGTGTTAATATATTTTAGAATATATTGATGAATATTTCTTTGGATTAGTTCTGATGTTTACTGTTATTCTATGATTATTTCCGTATTTGAATAGGATTAGGGTTTCCCTATTATTATAAATAGGGATAGGGATAATGCCTTTCCTCTTGTAACACACCACACATCAATCATTTTATATTTTCTTCTAACCTTTCCCTTCTCTCTTCCCCTGCTTTCCTAAATCCCTAATCTCGAGAAAGAATGTTGCCTACATTGTGTAATCAAGCAAAGCTCAGAGCTGTTGTCTGAGGTTTTTCCCTAAATGACATGCTGAGGATCGGAAAGTTTATTTCCATTGATTTTTAATTCTTTGGTTCCTTTATTTTCCTGTTTCCTGTTCCTTCTTTGGTTTACAACACCCCCCCCCCCGTTCCTTTGTCTTTTAGTTTATATGCTGAGGATGCCTAATTCTCCTCACTTTTATTCTTTCAATTCGTATAAAAAAGAAAATATTTTTTTTTAAACTGAGGTTTACTCTTTCTTTAGCGATTTACATGTTACACATGCTCTTTTCTTTTCTTTTTTTTTTTCTGTTGTAGACTTATTGAAGAAGGAAAACTAATGGATGCCCTTGCACTCTCGGATCGCTTTCTACGTAATGGGGCCTCTGATCAGCTTCTTCAGCTACTCATTGAACGTTCAGAAGAGATTCACTCAAATTCTGCACAGCATCATGGGTATGGAGGAAGTAATCTTTGGAGCAACAGTTGGCAGTATTGCCTAAGGTTGAAGGACAAACCGCTGGCAGCTAGACTTGCCTTAAGGTGTGTGAATAATTTCATTTTCTTGATTTAGCAGGAACTCTATGTATCTGGTAAAGGATATATTCTGTTACCATAAGTTCTGTTAAAAATATAGAACTGTTTCTTGTCTTCACCTAACAGCTTAAAAGTTTAGGATAGCTAGTTCTTGATGTAGTTTGTCAGTTATTCAAATCGATAGGGTCTTTCACTAAAGGCTTGATAGATATATGAAATCATTTATTGTAATCCTGTTGGCGAAGTAAGATATTATGTTTCAGCCAACACTTCTAGTGCTGCTTTCTCTTCATTTTTGGCATGTTTACATTAGAGAATATGATAGTTGCCTAATTGCTTTTTTAAATTCTCTCAGCCTATGATGGCATTCTCAAATTTCAGAATTTTATAATAGGTATGTGCACACTTGGGAATTAGATGCTGCTTTAGATGTTCTGACAATGTGCTGTTGCCACCTGCCTCAGAATGATCCTGTTAGGCAAGAGGTACTTTTCTTTTCCTATCATTCTTTCCATTAATACTATATTCTTACATCAACATTGCCATTATGGTGTGATGCTTGGATACTCTTATAGTGTTTGTCATACCCATGCTGGATGCATCTCTGTTATGATTAACTGGTGGGTACTCAATACTCATGGATTGCTAGTTAGCTACACGAGTATACTATATATATGATTAACTCTGCTACAAATTTGTTGAGGTACATCTTGGTCAAGTCTTACCATGAGTTGATATTATCTAAGTAGAAGCCAATGCATGCAAAATGTCCTAGTTGTTTGGTTTACTATTAAATATAGCAAATCCATAGTTTTTGAATTTTGATGGTGGATGGCGGCTAATGGCGGAAGGGTAAAAAACCGCCATGAGGTTATAGCGGATGGTGTTGCGTGAAATGGCAGATATGGTGGATACATTCAAAAAAATATAAATTATATACAAATATATACTAAATAATCTATAAAATTTAAATAAAACTACTAAAAGACAAAAGAAAATTATATCTAAACTACTAACTACTAATACTTTATCAGTAATAATATGAAACTATTTATCCACAATCAATATTAAAGATTAAAACTAATATCAAATTGACATAAATAGTAATATCAACACAAATAAAGCAGTAGCAAAAGCAAATTGAGGGTTTTATAAAGTACAAAAATTGAGGGGTGAGAATAGAAAAAAAGAGATTAGAATGGAAAAACAAAAAAAACTCTAGGGTTCAAAATACAAAGAAAAAAAAGGAAGCAGCTTAGAGAAGCAGAGTTTCACAAACAACGTTCAATGTTGTCGTCTTCCTCTGTAGTTCGTGGTGCAATTGTTGTCAATGTTCTGTGCCTCTGCAGAATAGCGGTGATGCTATTGTTGGTGATGAGTCGGGGTCACAAGTCCTCGTCTTCCTCAAGCAGCAGAGAGGGAAAGTGAACAACAAAGATTATAGAGGGGCGTGAAGAGGCAGTATACAAGAGCCAATGAATACCCTCTAATTTTTAAAAAGAAAACTCCAAACCAACCCGCCATTTCTGCCATACCAGTATCAGACCGCCATGGCGCCACCGCAATTGCGGCTGCCATTTCTGCAACGCCACAAACTTAAAATGACGGTTAGCCCAAAAACCGCCACGCCATAATGTCATGTTCCGGCCATGGCTGCAATTTGAAAACACTGAGCAAACTACTCTCTTTCAAAAATTTTATCTGTTCTACAGTTTGATACTTTATTCTTTTTGTTTTTACATTTCCGTATTTACCTGTATTTTAAAAAAAAATAAATCTTTTGACATGCTTCATATGGTATTAAATTACATTATTCTTTGTAATGTTTAGATTTTGCAAATGAAACAAGCTCTGCAGAGGTACAGCCACATATTAAATGCGGACGATCATTATACAAGCTGGCAAGAGGTTATATTCTCTTCTGTAAACTGTTAAATGTCCAATGTATCAGTGCTTTTCTTTTCTTTTCTTTTCTATTTTTTTTTTATTTATTCAGAAGTCTATGTTGTTTATGTATACGGGTTTACATGAAACCACCAGTAAATGATGTATTAGGAATATACTTACAGTAACATATTTTTCTCTCTTGATTATGACAAATCTTGGCGTCATGAAAAGAAAATTGTCTGTTTCAGGTTGAAGCAGATTGCAAGGAAGATCCAGAGGGGCTGGCACTTAGATTAGCTGGAAAAGGAGCTGTATCTGCTGCATTAGAAGTGGCAGAAAGTGCAGGGTTGTCGAATGATTTACGAAGAGAGTTGCAGGGACGACAGCTTGTGAAACTTCTAACAGCTGACCCCCTTAATGGTGGAGGACCAGCTGAAGCCTCACGCTTTCTTTCTTCATTACGGGACACAGATGATGCCTTGCCGGTTGCGATGGGTGCAATGCAACTGTTGCCCAATTTGCGTTCAAAACAGCTTCTTGTAATCAAACATTTATCTATCATATTGTTCCTGCATTTATGATATAAATTGTTGTCTCCGAACTTTTGGAATTCCCTCAACATCCTGGTAAATTTTCTCTATGGATTTTTTGAAGGTTCACTTCTTCCTGAAGCGGAGGGAAGGAAATTTGTCTGATGTTGAGATTTCCCGGCTTAATTCATGGGCGTTAGGGCTTCGTGTGCTGGCTGTCTTGCCAGTACCGTGGCAGCAAAGGTGCTCTTCCCTGCATGAGCATCCTCATCTGATTTTGGAAGTGTTGCTTATGCGGAAACAGTTGCAATCAGCAGCACTGGTACTATAATTTAACTTTGGCTAGGTGCTTTAATTACATGCATTAGTATTCATTTTCCTTTTTGTGACTACTTTATATCTATTATTTTGTATAGGATATGCCGTATCCTTTTTGTATTTTAAGAAAATCTTTTGTTACTTATATACTCATAAATCACAGTCAATGTGATGTTTGTTTGCCTTTGTTTCTACAGATATTAAAGGAATTTCCTTCCTTACGAGACAACAATGTAATTACTACGTACTCGGCTAAGGCTATTGCTGTAAGCATCAGCTCACCTCCAAGGGAACACCGGATATCTGTTTTAGGATCCAGGCCAAAGCAGAAGGCTAGACCGGGTGCCCCTCCCAAGATGTCTTTTACAAGCAGCCTAAGTAACTTGCAGAAAGAGGCCCGAAGAGCTTTTTCATGGGCTCCTAAAAACACTGTGGACAGAAGTGCTCCCAAGGATGTTTATAGGAAAAGAAAAAGTTCTGGATTATCCCCTTCTGATAGAGTTGCCTGGGAGGCAATGACTGGGATTCAAGAGGATCGTATTTCGTCCTTTTCTACAGAAGGGCAAGAACGGCTTCCTTCTGTTTCAATTGCTGATGAATGGATGCTTACAGGTGACCTTGTTAAAGATGAAAGCATTCGTTCATCTCACAGATATGAAAATTCCCCTGACATTACCCTTTTTAAGGTTGGTTATTTCTATCGAGTGTAGTAGTACATTAGATATATAACCATTCATGTACTTTCACTTGACAACTTAAGCTTTTAAGAGGTATATATTCATGACATGGTATAAGAGCTTCTATGACTAAAATGTCTAAAGTTAAATCCTTGTCCCTCCCCAAAAAAAAAACCCCCAAACACACACACACACAAAAGATAAATTGTTCTAACTATCAATCTTAAAAGTGGTTCTTACATGAGGAGGTGTTAGAGATACAACTATTCTTATACCTCTACCTGATGCCTTAAGCGCTTTTAGGAGAAATAGTTCATGTCATAGTAGAATATCTCTGCCATCTTTTTATTTTTTTTATCGATGCCATTTTGTCTCTTCTGGATGCTTGTCTTGTAGGCACTACTTGCTCTTTGTTCTGATGAGTCCGTCTCTGCCAAAATTGCCCTTGACTTGTGCATTAATCAAATGAAGAATGTCTTGAACTCCCATCAGTTGCCTGAGAATGCTTCTATGGAAACGATTGGGCGAGCATATCATGCCACAGAAACATTTGTGCAGGTATTTATTCGAAAAGAGTAGTTTTGTTGAGTATAGTGGTTGATAATTGAATACGCTCTAAGTATGGTTATTTGCTTTAATGCAATTTGTAAGATGGCATCATCATCTCTATTTCTGTCATTAGTTCATTAGAATTTTGCTACAAATGAAAACACTACCATTCTAATATTGTATTTGCAGGGTTTGCTTTATGCGAAGTCCCTTCTAAGAAAGCTCACAGGTGGAATTGATTTTTCCAGTAATCCTGAAAGAAATAGAGATACTGATGAGACATCATCTGATGCTGGTAGCTCTAGTGTGGGTAGTCAAGCGACGGATGAGCTATCTGAAATCTTGTCTCAGGCAGATGTCTGGTTGGGACGAGCAGAGCTTCTCCAAAGCCTTTTGGGTTCAGGGATAGCTGCTTCTCTTGATGACATCGCTGATGCAGAGTCATCTGCCCATCTTCGTGACAGGTTGGTTGTGGAAGAACGGTACAGCATGGCTGTGTATACCTGCAGAAAGTGCAAGGTAGATTATGCCTGTCAGTCATATAGTTACTGGAAGTGCTGATTTCCTTTACTATGGGTTAAAAACTAATATTTCCCTTCATTAGATTGATGTGTTCCCTGTGTGGAATGCATGGGGACATGCACTAATTCGGATGGAGCATTATGGACAAGCTCGTGTGAAGTTCAAGTATGTGATATATATATATATATATATATATATATATATATATATATATATATATATATATATATATATAAAGATTTGAAGAGTATTGCACAAATGCAGTGATAGGCATCATGAAGGACTTGAGTACGGACTTAATCTCAGTTACATAATATATATTTATTTCATTTCAGGCAAGCACTTCAGTTGCACAAAGGTGATCCTGGACCTGTAATTTTAGAGATTATTAATACCATTGAAGGTGGTCCACCAGTTGATGTCTCAGCTGTTCGTTCTATGTAAGTTGTCTGTTGCTATATTCTACCAGGGCTTTTTTGGTTCTAGGCTGGGCAAACTGTGCCTTTCTAGAGAAGACTGAAAGTATACAGATGCTAAAGGGTCAGAGTTCTTCCCGTTTGAGGTCTTGTTCTGTGATAAAAACCTAAATGTGTTGATCACACTTAACCTTTGATTGTTCATATTGGTTAATATTTTGAAAGCAATTATTTTATGTAATAGGGTGAAAAGGATGAAGGCCAAGTGGGAAAAAATAAGAAGTAAAGATGCCCTTAGTCTTGGTCATTATAAAACAGCTTCTAATTATATTTCTGCTTCAGGTATGAACATCTTGCAAAGAGTGCGCCCACGATCTTGGATGATTCTCTTTCTGCTGATTCATATCTCAACATTTTATACATGCCATCAACATTTCCCCGTTCAGAGAGATCAAGACGATCTCAAATATCTACAAATAATAATAATTCTGTATATAGCCGAGACTTTGAAGATGGTCCTCGAAGTAACCTGGATAATGTCAGATACACTGAGTGTGTAAATTACTTACAAGATGTGAGCATAACTCTCTTGTCTGCAAATAATGGCTTGTGAAATAAAATAATTATGCATTGGTTGTCACAATAGGTTTATGGTCTTTACTAGGAAGTGTAGATTATAGATTCTGCTTTGATTACTGTTTTACTATTACCTTTATCTTTTGTGATTTTCTGTTTAACGTCTGGATTTCATGATTGTTGCTTGAACTTTGCAGTATGCTCGTCCGAATTTGCTTGGTTTTATGTTTAGGCACGGTCACTACCATGATGCTTGCTCTTTGTTCTTTCCTCCTGATGCTGTGCCCCCACCACCGCTGCCATCAACATTAGCCCCGAGTGGAGTGCCTTCTTCATCTCCTCAGAGACTAGATTCTTTGGCGACTGATTATGGGACAATTGATGATCTCTGCGAAATGTGCATTGGTTATGGTGCTATGCCTGTTTTGGAGGAAGTAATTTCATCTAGAATGTCATCGACTAAATCGCAGGATGTAGCTGTGAATCAGTATACAGTTGCAGCCCTTGCCCGTATCTGCCTGTACTGCGAAACTCACAAGCATTTCAATTATTTATATAGATTTCAGGTAATATTTTCCTCTCTTAATGTGTTATTTAATTTTTTATCTAACAGAAAATTTTTAGATATCTGTAAAAAATAAACCAAAAGTAATGAACAAGGGTCTTGTGTGGGTAAAATACTTTTGGACACGTCAATCTTTTATACGTTAAGAGAACACATAACATGAAACTGACCATAAGTAGGTCACCAAAGGAAAGCCAAAAAACTGATTGTAGGCTATAATTGAAAATGAATCGTTCCAACTAGATAACCAAAGTACAGTATAATTCAAGGGCTGTGTATTGACATTTGGATATTCTCAAGAGCCAAAACCTATAAATTAGTTGGAAAATGAAGTAAATCCATAGGGGCCGCACCATAGGGTGATGGTGAAAGAGATAAACTTCTGCTTCAGATTCCAAACCAGATATAATATACATATTTTTAGAGACAAAGCAATGCCAGGCCTATGCTTTTGCTACATGTCATTTTTACTTATCCTATTAAGAACAGTAAAAAAATATTTGTCTTATTGAAATCTTTCTTCCCTATATTTGTAGAGGAACCAAGAACTGAAATATAAAGTTTACAGGAGAATTCTTATGAAATCAACTGCCCAAATTCTGAGTCAATGAAATTAGCAAAAGTGTTTAAACAAGTAACCTTTGTCATACGAATTTCTTAGAAAATGGAAGTTTTGAGAGACTCAGTTTTTTAATGGTGGAAAACTGACACAACAGGCATTATACAAAGGGGAACTTAAAAAGTCTAACAAAATTTCTTAGAAATGAGTAGTATGATTCAAATATACTTCCAAAATTAAATATTAGAGCTGTCACCCGAATGTAACAACTACAGACAAGTAGGAGAAGGTAACCCTAATAAATGAATTTTGGGGGGCTAACAGTAACTATACCTTAGGAATTGATGTCCCACCCATTTGAGGCCAACTATACTTTGAATAACTTGAGGCCATGTAGGAGGAAAAAAAAAACAGAAGTTACTTAGTTGTCAATGCCCTGTTCTCTAAGTCAATGCATTGTTCTTGGACACCATTTTCACAGACTATGAAGATAAAACGGGTGGTACAATTTTCTTTAAGTGATATAATTTCTTTAAAATATGATATACATGACTAGTAACCACTCATCATTGCATATTAATATTTTTGAATTATTTGGTTATATATTTACTTGTCACCCGAGTAATGAATTTATAAGGTTTAGATAATAGCTGTAAAGATAAGACGTGTATAATAAGAAGATTAGCATAAATTTTGTTTTAGTATAGAGTCAATGTTAATAGGATATCAAACACAAAAGAAATATAATATCCACATACTTCCGAAAAATTCTCATGCTTTAAATTGGGACATGTGTTCATGTCATATCTACTCTAAACAATGAAGCACACGTGCAATGCAACAAAATGTTGGCCTCCTTGTCCCAAAAACCAAGAAAAAGTCTTTCATAAAAAGCCAGCAACAAGATAGTGCAGAAACATATCTAATAATAATTTTGAATTCACCCTACACTGAAACATCACAAGGGGAAATAGCCTAATGTTGCTTTGGAATTTGTAACAGACCATTGGTATTGTTTTGGTTTAGCACAATTGGTTTATGAAGGTGGAAAATATTGTATATAGGAAATGAGTTAAGGAACTAAAAATAAGATTTGCATAATCCAAAGGGATAAAGGGATCTCAACCTTTTGTCCAAGCTAGCCGACAAAAAAAAGTATTATCAATGTCATATTGTAAAATAAATTGATCGTAATACTTCTATTTCTAGACAATTTTTAACTTACTATGGATGTTTTCCTGATGATCTACACACATTCAGGTAATTAAGAAGGACCATGTTGCTGCCGGACTGTGCTGTATTCAGCTATTTGTGAACTCTTCGTCTCAAGAGGAAGCCATTAGACATTTGGAACATGCTAAGGTATGTCCATAATTTGATAGAAGGGAAGGCTAGCGTGGTTAATTTTGAGCCTGCATAGAGTGAGTGAGAGAGAGTTTTCGGAATTTTGCAGTTATGATTAGCTTAGTCATAGCTGAGCCAGTTTTCTGCTTATATACAAGATGAGAGTAGCTTCTGAGGGAAGCTACAGTAAGATTAGTATGGGGTATTACAATGTTAAGTTAGTTACAGATCTATCCTAGCTGACAGAGGCGGTTACGCTGCCTAGATTTTACTCTACTCAGGCTTAGAGTCACTTACAGCTTTTCCTAACTGACACTATTAGAAATGGTTTGTTTTTTTGTTGAGGGGATTAATTCATGCCAAGGTTCCAATAGCTGATACAGCTAGTTTTTAAGATATGGGTTGAACAGATTTGGCTCATCAGTGTGGATTTGATGTGCATTTAAAACTGATTTATTGTTGAGGAAAGTTGATTAGTAAATAGGTTGATCCCTAATATGACAAAATCTGTAAAAATTGACACAATCAAAAGCATTTTTTAGCTGTCATCCTTGGATGCCTGTCCATTTGCATGATTGCATCCAAAAGAAATTATTATTTTTTTATTATAGTTAAATTATCATAACATGTTTCTTGTCACTTATGGTGCTGCTTTTGTCCAATAATCTCTGTTTTTAACTCATTGAATAGATGCATTTTGATGAGGGATTGTCTGCAAGGCACAAAAGTGGGGAATCAACCAAGCTTATTACAAAAGGTCTTAGAGGAAAAAGTGCCTCTGAGAAGCTTACCGAAGAAGGTCTTGTCAAATTTTCTGCTCGGGTATCAATTCAGGTAAATACTAAGGTTACTGGTGAAATAATTAATTTTCTAAGAACATGCTTCAAAGCCAATTGGGAACTGAAACTGATATTAGAGACTTCCTTTGACAGTATTTATGGACACTATTTTGCTTTTGAAAACATATGAATATATGCTTAGCTATACAAATATGTGTTGGGAGTTGTTCTAGAGTATGAATCGAATCGACTCTGTTTTGGATTTCTTGAATAAACTTCTTCGAAGTTTCTGCATTAATATATTCCCCTATGGATTATTGTAAAGTCATATATTCATTTCTCAAGATTTCTTTGGATTTATTTTATTCTGTAGGTTGAAGTTGTTAAATCCTTTAATGACTCGGAAGGACCACAGTGGAAGCATTCACTATTTGGGAATCCGAACGATCCAGAAACTTTCAGGTTTGTTTATTTCTGAGCTACCCTATAACATTGGCCATCCATTCTCTCTAGATGTATTTTATACCTCTTTTCCCTTCTATTAAGTAGGGGTTATACTCACATAAGGGGAGATAACCCATTACCCATGATGTTGGAAAAAGTACATAAATAGGTTTAATAGTTACTTGAATGCTTTAACTGGGAATGGTAAGTAATCTTTTGTTCATTGGTATGCAACTTGTAGATAACCAACAACGCTAACCCATTTTAGGTTTCCACCCCCAGCTCTCGCATACATAAAAACATGGGACCTTCTATCTCAACAGCTACTCTCTTTTCTATCTCTGTTTTTGGTGTCTACACCAAAAATGGGTTTAGAGTTAGTTATTGTTTGACTGTCATAGGGAAAATTTTTATTCTATACCCAAAGTCTTAACTGTTAAGGTTACCCGTAGGATGCTATTAGAATTTCTCTACTGTACATGCTGTAAGCATGAACTATTTTTAAGCCGTATCTTGTAGTATTTCATGTTTATGTACTGATGTACTATAAAAAAGGCTCATAATTTCCTAAAAATTTCAGACGGCGGTGTAAAGTTGCTGAGATCCTTGTTGAGAAAAATTTTGATTTGGCATTCCAAGTGATTTATGAATTCAATCTTCCTGGTAAATTTTTATTCTTTCTACAATCTGGTTCTGCAATCTTGTTTACTACCTTCACAAAGTTCTGTCAGCATATCTAAAGCCTGGTCTTTTAATTTTATCACACAGCTGTTACTACCTTCACAAAGTTCTGTCAGCATATCTAAAGCCTGGTCTTTTAATTTTATCACACAGCTGTTGATATATATGCTGGTGTTGCTGCATCTCTTGCTGAGAGAAAAAGAGGCAGTCAATTGACAGAATTCTTTAGAAATATCAAGGGCACAATAGATGATGATGACTGGGACCAGGTATTTTTGATAAATTTTCTCTTTTCTCTTGCATTTGAAAGGTTCTTATTTCAAATGCATGTGTAGAAAAATGTTGTTTAACTTTATATAGTGCAAAAGAGGTTACAAGCCAGAATAAATAGGCTAAAGGGACAGTTGTAGTGTCCTATCCCTAAGTTGAGGGAGGAAATCACCTCCTCTTCAATTTAGATAAACTATAGATATTAACAACCCAAGAAGGAAATATTTAATTACTCCTATTTGCACAATATCATTTCCTAAGAAAGCAAGGGATTAAGCAGAATATCGTTTCCTGAAAAAAATGTGCTTAGTTGGGAGTTTTAATGCGGCTTCAAGTTAAATAACTAGGGCTTTTTCAGAATGCATTGAGTTGGTATAAAAAATTTGGGAAAACTGTGGTTGTAGACTGCAATGTCTGTGTATGGAAATTACCTTAATAAAAGTTGAGAATACATTTGGAAGTTCAGGGGAGTTAAATTTGGTTTTTGCCCCTAGTGTAGTTGAATGCTAAGTATCCTTGGTATGTTGGGAGTGCCCACACAGTTATGCCACCAAGATCTGAGGTTAGAAGGTGCTGCAGCATCACTTTTACTTCTTTTATGAATGCTATGGTAAAGGTACAACTTGAATCCAAAAAATCATCAAAGGGAAGTTGTTGCATGTAGACATGGGTTTTATATTGTCTAAAACAAATTAGGAAATTAAGATGTTGATTTTGTAACATGAGTTATGGTGCATTATCTGGAATTTTCAGTCCAGCTACTGGAATAAGAATGTCTTCGAGTAATAATTTGTGGACTTAAATGTTGATCAGCTTGAACGTTTTGAATGCTGTAGGTCTTGGGTGCTGCAATAAATGTATATGCCAACAAGCATAAAGAACGCCCAGACCGTCTAATAGACATGTTAACTAGCAGCCACAGGTGAGTCCTTTTTCTTAATACATTTTCAATTATATTGTTTTCTTGGGTAAAATATTTTGATGCTTTTTATGCATCATTATAGGCTTGTTCAGCGAAAAATATTTAGGCACAGATATTTGGATATCAATGATCATTCATTTTTTTTTCTCCTTTGTTGGTGTTGGATATAAAAAACATTAATGTCTCTCTGTCCAGTTCAAACATGTAGGAGGTGTCGAGGTAAAAGGTTAGATCAAACTACATATTTATGTGTACATATGGGCTGCGTTTGGTGTGCACCTGAGACATAAACACTAGAGACAGACACACACAATATTTGTGTCTATATATTGTGTTTGGCAAAAGAGGGACAAGATACATAAAACTTTAAAAAAGTCTACGATACCCTTTATTTAAAAAAGAAACAGAAAAAGGAAAACTATTATCCTCTTCTCTATCAACCACAATGGCCGTCTCCACCTTTCCTGTAACCTCCATGTTCTTCAAAAGAAATAAATTTAAACAAAAAGTCAAAAGAACGATACTAATAAATAAAAATAATAATAAGAATTCATAAGAAATAACAAAAAAACCATAATCATTCATCATCAAATTAGTTTCAGTATTTTTTTCTTTTCTTCTTTAACAATTTCAAAAATAAAAAAGAAACCAGAAAATACAAAGACTGAGACCCATGGCAGAGGAGCAAATGTCGTTGATGGTGATGAGAACACCGAGATTGGCAACAAGACAGGTAGCTGTGGCGCAGTGAGACAACGACAATGTGAGCACATGAAAGCTTACGTCGCATATCTTGAAGCTGATGTCTTGGTACTTCTAGAAGCTCACATCATCGCAAATATGGAGGTGTGAGACAAGGAGGAAGAGGGATGAGGAGATGGAGGCAGAAAGTGGAGGACCGTAGGGTAGAAGGTGGAGAGTGGAAGGAGGCAGAATGGAAGAGGGAGAGGGAAAGGGAAAAGGGAAGAGGAGAACACAGGCAGAGGGCGGAAGGAGGCAAAATGATGAGAGAAGAAAAACTAGTAAGGGACGAAAGTAGAGAAAAATTGTCCCGCCTTTTTTCTTAGTGTCCCAGCTTTGAGGTGGTGCACAAATTTTGTGTATTTGTGTTCACTTGGGCCTTGTTTGGTTGGTGTCTTTCAGACCCAAGGACAAATAGAATAGATACTCAAATAGACGTAGACACAAATATATACAATTTTTTTAACATGTTTGGTGATGATATAAAAGACATTATTTAATTCAAATATCTATTTTACCCCAACTATGACCACTTTCCACCACCACTACTAATGTTTCAACCTCAATCCAAATCAATATCATCAATAATTTAATTATCAATTCAACAATTCAAATTAAAAGAACTGAAACAGAGTAAAAAAGTTCAACGGTTAATACTAAAAAAAAACTATTATAGAATAAGAAAAGGAAACAGAAATGAAGATGACAGGGATGTGGTGAGGGTTGAGGCGACAGAGGCAGAGAAGGTGATGGGGAAGGAGTTAGTGCAGACCTGGCCAGAAAAAAAAGGGAAAAGGGGGGGGGGGGGGGGGGAGGGTGTCAGCGTAGATCTGGCCAAATGAAGAGTGAGCAGAGTCAGAGCAGAGGGAGGAAGTGTGGAACGAAGAGTGAGTGGAATCAGAGCATCCAAGAGGCAATGGAGCAGCAGAAGCAAAAGTGCAGAGCAGTTCAGAAAGGAGGCACTGGTGGCAAACTGAAAGGCCCAGGCGGCTTAGAGAGAAGGGGAGGATGAAGAGAGGAGTGCAGCAGCGGCTATGGCGGTGGCGGAGGGAGCAGTGGAGGGAGAGGGAAGTGGTAGAGGAGGGAAGAGGAAGAGCAAAGATAGTGGTAAAAAGAGGGGTTAGTGTTAGGATAAAATTGGCAATTTTAAAAATAATTAGAGATAAGTGTCAAAACTTGTCTTATAGATTGTCTCAGTGTCCCGGTTTTAAAGAGGGACCCTAAAGACATGTATTTTATGTGCATTTGTATGCTACGGCATCCATAAAAAATCTGTCTATTAGGGGTGTGCATGGGCCGGGTGAAACCGGGTTTGATGTGACCCAGACCTGGCCCGAAATATATATCGGGTAAAAACTGGGTGAAAACCGGGCCGTTAACATTACATTACCTTGATACTTTCTTATAAGTTAGCATATGAAAATATCCAAATTTCCAAGACCCAACCATTATTTGACATGGTGAAATTCACTTAGAAAAATATAACAAGAACCAACTCTTCTCTAAAATTAAAGCATAACCATAATCAATACTAATATTGTCTAATAACATCAAATATTTAAATCAATACAAATAACACAATACTATGCATTAGTCTAAAATCTTATGCATTTTAAACATAAAACATTAACTTATAGTCTTATAATAACTAATAACACACAATATTAATGTTTACAATACTTAAATTTCACATAAGAATAGCCATCATCCATCACTAATAACACAAAATATTAATTGTATATGATGACCGGGCCACCGGGCCGAGTTCGGCTAATCCGAGTCATGCCCCAGACCTGACCCAAATAATGACTGGGTCTATTTTTGAGACCCTTATCCGGTCCTAGACCCGGTGAAATCACACCAAAATAGCCTCTAAAGTGTTCGGGGACGGGCCGGGTCTTCGAGCCATGCACACCCCTACTGTCTATTATTAGCAAACAAACAGTGGACATGTGCCTCTGTGATGGACATAAACACTAACCAAACACTGCCTTGTGCACTCCCGTGTCTCAAACATTTGTATCTCAGCAAACCAAATACTAGACGTGTGTAACCGTGTCCGTGTTTTTGTTGGATATGGACCGCAAACACCGACATATAGCTGAGTACATGATGTGCCACGTGACTTCATATTTAAATTCATTAATCAAGGTAACATATTTATTTATTCATTATTGTGTTTGCAGGAAAGTTCTTGCTTGTGTTGTTTGTGGTCGTTTGAAAAGCGCATTTCAAATTGCTTCACGGAGTGGTAGTGTGGCTGATGTTCAATATGTTGCTCATCAGGTTAACCTCTCAGTTTTGACATGGACTTCTGCATTATTTGATCATAATTTAGGAACAATTGACCAACTCCATTAGATATGCTGCATCCTGAACTTCAAATTCATAGGATTCACCCTTATATTTTATATATTGAACCCATTTCTCCAAACTAGGTAGATCTTGCAAAATGCAAGGTGTTCTTTTAAATTGATCCTTGGGGGAAATTTTAGGGTAGAGCTTAATTTTTGTGTTCAGCAGACATAGCTCTTTTCCTAAGTATGGCGCACATTACGTGTCTGCTCTTAATTTCTTTGATTCCATTTCGTCATCAAACAACATTGAAATCACATTTAAGACCATCCTTTCATCACCAAAGTCCAGCTGAAGCAGCTACTCCATTTCTCTGGCTTGGAGGTCCAACAGGTGCAAGTTCCGGCCATGGAGGGCAAAAAGAAGCATGTTGCTGGTGGCTTATGTCTGGTAACTCCTTGGATAGAACCTCATGCCAGTTTCAATCCGAAGTAAATCTCAATGGCTAGTCTTTCCCTTCTAAAGAATGCTTAGGCCACAAGACAAAAGAAAAAGTAGCTGTTGGCTTAACCCATAGGTTCTCAAGTGTATTGCTGTGCTATTAATTTGAGAAATTGAATAAACCGTTTTTTTCTTAGCGGTTCCTACAGTGGCTGTTAATAACATGCCCCAGGATTATCACTGATCAGTACCTCCTCCACCTGCACCTCACATATCAAATTTCATCGTCTCATTCATTATAACTCATAAACTTACATTATTCTGTTTGATGGGTTGTATAAGTTTGTCTAGTAACATATTCAAGTTGTCATATCTTATTATTAATGTTCTTGCAGGCACTGCATGCAAATGCACTCCCCGTGCTTGATATGTGTAAGCAATGGTTGGCTCAGTACATGTAACACATACCAGAAGAAAGCACAGATAATGTTGATCGTCCAAGTATGCATATTTTGGTCAATTGATGCACTAGATGCGTTGAAAGCTGGAGTTAGACCAGTGTGATTCTTATGTAGAGTGGTTAAAACCAGATCAACAGGGATCAAGTGTTGTAATTGGTTCCTTATTTTGTCTCAATGTTTTTAAGAGTTTCTGGAGTTTTGAAGTTTACTGCGATCTTAGGCGTCCATATGGTATTGCTAGGGTTGCCAATTTCAGAAGATTAACGGTAGCATGGCCTTTCCTGAAATCAGGGCACCTACATGTTTGGAGTGCTCACTGAAGTTCTAAAACACACAATAGCATTGGAGAGGAGAACTCTTAAGGATGCAAGCATCTTAAAGGATGTTCAGACTGTACGATAACGCTGGTTCATGATATTGGGGTTTTTTTTTTTTTTTTTTCGGTAGACTGGTTCAAGAATTTTGACCAGTTACCAGTGTAGCAATGGTTCAAGTCTTGTAGATAACTAAAGGTTAGACCTAGTTGTCCCCCTTAATGGGCCTACTCGGCACAAGGCATAGCTGAAAGCTAGTGAATTTTAGATGCCAACAGTTAATACCAAAAAAGAAAAAAAGGAAACAGAAAATAAGGGGGGGGGGGGGGGGGGTTGTTGTAACGTTCTTCGTTCACTCTTATCATTGATATGATTTTTTATATCTGTATTAAATTTCGTTGTATTTTTCCTTGACAACGAGGTTGTCGACTAGTCGGTAGTCCAGTAGATAGAGATTGATAAATACAACTTGAATTTGTTGTGTGGAGAATAAGGAATAAGTGGGTTTCGAAGACGCATGGTTTTAATAATGTGCATAACTGAGAAATAGAAGCAAAAGGGTTATAAAATTTCAGTTAGATAAGTGCCTAAGTGTTAAAAAATTGTGCTAATTAATTATTGAGTATTTACTCTTAATTATTTAAGTTGGTATGTTAAATAGTTAAAAGCTAAAAGATTAGATGATCTTGGTATGTGTTTCAATATACTACTGGATTTAAATCCCCGCGATGCAAGAATAATATAAATGAGAAGATTTTTACGGTTAAAAAATATAATTTTGTTACACATTTAAGTTTTTCTGGCTATTAAATTTAATTAAGTCAGTTTAAATTTAACAAAAATCAGTTTTATTAGTGAGAGTGTGTTTATATGTTTCAATTTTTCATTAACGTGATTGTTCGTATCTTTTTTTGCGTGTTTCTTTCTCATAGTCGTTCTTTTATTGTCACTGTTGTTCTCTGCGTTTTATTTAATTTTTTTCTTTTCTTCCTTTTTCTAATAATGATTATGAAGAAGAGAAGGAATGAGAGTTTTAAATTTTGTAGAATTTATCAAAAAGATAGTACCAAAATTTTTTAATCATGAAACAAATTTTTGTTTTGATAAAAAAAATTTTAACTGTGATGGAAATATTAATTTTTTTTAAAAAATTACACATTTAATGAATTGAATGTTTATCTCATATATAAAATAACACAAAAATTTAAAAATTAAGACCGAAATGTCTTCATTCTAACATCAAAATGTTCAACTAAATGATGTGATAGAATTAAGAATTTATTTCATGAAGGCTTGAATTGCAGATTCACAAATTTTGATAAAAAAGAGAATAAGTGAAAAAAATTGTAGATATTTCAACGAAATTAAGCAGAACAAATGCAAAAATTTGAAAGATAACAACTAGTGGCATTTATGTATAAAAAGAAGACGATGTATCTGATATATAAAATAATACATAAATTTGTAAAGAATAACACCGAAATGTCTTCACTTTAATATCGAAGTTTCTAACTAAATGATGTGATGGAACTAAATTTATTTCCTGAAGATTTGAGTCGCAGATTTACAAATTTTGGTAGAAAAGAAAATAAGTGAAAAAATAAGTAGATAACATAGCGAAATTAAGGAGAACAAGTGTAAAAAATTGAAAGAGAATGAATAATAGTGTTATTTATATATAAGAAGAACACGACGTTGATGATGATAACGATAACAATGACGACGATGGAGGAGGAAAAGGAAGGAAAAGAAGAAATCAAATAAGAAACAGAGGAGGAGGAGGAAGTGGTGACAATGGTGGTGACGACGACGAATACGATAACAAAAGAGAAAGATGTGAAAAAAGAAAGAGGAGGAGAAGAAAAGAAAGTAGAAGCAAGAGTGTGTAAGTAAAAAAAAAAGAAGAGAAAAAGATGAAAAAAAGCGCACGTATGATATGAAAACAATTATAACAATTTGGTTGGAGTTAATTAGATAATTCACATAATATTACAAAAATAACGTAATTTAAAATTAGGGATAAGTATTGTTTTAGTCCCTAACGTTGAAGGTCAGAATCAAAACCATCCCCATCGTAATTTTTTTTTATTTAGAATCATCCTTAACGTTTTTTTTTTCGTATTAAAATCGTCCTTTTTAATAAATTTTTTAATTTTATTCCTAAAATATCCCTATTTTTATAAAAAAAATTATAAAAATTAAAAAAATAAAAGAAAAGAACGCGTTTTGGGGGAAGGGAGGAAGGAAATGCGTTTTGAGAGGGGGGGAGGAAACGCGAAGGGGGGAGGGGAGGAGGCCATCGCCTTCACCGCGAGTCTCCACGGTCGCTTCTTGCCATCGCCGCCACCTTTGGGTCCTTCGCCATCGAGCACGAGCAGCGAGAGAGGTGATTTGAGAAAGAGAGAGGGAGCACAGATGGAGGGGAGGAGGCCGCTGCCACAGCCGCCGCCACCATCGAAACACCTGCATCGTCGCCGGTCCGCCCACGAGCCGCCGCCAGAACTGCGAACAAATGAAGACGTCGCCACCGTTCATGCATGCTTCTGCCGCCGCCGTAGAGTGCGTCGCCGGGAAGGGGAGCCCGACACGAGGAGGGCGGCGCGCAAAGGAGAGAGAGAGAGGAATCTGAGGCTGAGCTGGGTTCCTGCAACCGCCGATCTACCTAGCCGCTGTCGCTCCATCGCCCACGAGCTGCCAGTGGTTCTGCTTCGGCTTTTGCATCTGCTTCTTCTTCTTGCTTCGGCTTTTGCTCCTTGCTTTGGCCTCTGCTTTCTGCTTTTACTTGAGCTTCTGCTTGAATTTCTGCTTCTACTTCTTGTTGAATTTGTGTTTCTGCTTTTGTTGATTTTTTTGCATTCTGCTTCTGCTTGTGTTGATTTAGTTGTTGAATTTGTGTTGATTTGTTGAATTTCTGATTCCTTGATTTGTTGAATTTTGGTTGATTTCATTGATGTTGTTATTCTTGGTGGTGTTGGTGCTGGTGCTGGTGCTGGAGGTAAAGGTGCCGATAGTGGTGGAATGTATTTTTATTCGGAAAAAATTAAAAGAACGATTTTAATACGAAAAAAAAACGTTAAAGATGATTCTAAATAAAAAAATTACATTGGGGACGATTTCGATTCTGACCCTTAACGTTAGATACCAAAACAATACTTATCCCTTAAAATTATTTAATAAAATCATTTTTATGTCATTAATATTTTACGTTAATACTTTTTTGACCTTTTTATTATAATTTTTATAATTTATAAAATAAAATTTACTCAACAAATAAAATATATAATATTAAAATTTAATTTTTTAATAAGAATTAACATTTTTTATAATATACACTTTTTAATATATAATTGAAGAATCTAATATGAGAAATTATAAAATTGATTATAGGTTAGTTATATAAATCATAAATGTCATTACTTTACTTTAATACTATTTTTATTTTAATCTTTTATATGATTTTCATAATTTTATAAAATAAAATTTACTTAACAAATTGAACATGCAATATTAGAATTAGGCTTTTGATATAAATTAACATCTTTTAGAATATAATTTTTTTATATAATCAAGTATGAAGAGAGTAATTCTTTACATTCAAGCAATTTTATATTTAAATTTATCTAAGTAATTTGAGTTACGTGTTTTTCATGTTTCTTCTTCACTCTGATTCGGATGCTACATCTTCTTCTTCTTCTCTTCCTTTTTTATTATTTTTCAATTTCGTTATCGACGTCACCAACAACACCTCTTCCTCTTCCTCTTTCTCTTCCTCCTCCTATTGAAATTTTGTCTCCTACTTCTTTTTCATCCTTTTCCTCCATCGTCATCATCATCATAATCATCATCGTTATCGTCATTATCTTCTTCTAATACATATCATCGTTATCGTTATCATCGAATTCGAATTTATATAATAGACAATTTTCAGTTTATTTGATATTATACAATAATTTCGTTTTGAGCTAATTTTCAGTTCATTCAAGACGCAAGTGTTTCTAAATTCGAATTTATATAATAGACAATTTTCTATTCATTTGGTATTATACGATGATTTCGTTTTGATAACATTTTCGGTTCACTCGAGAGGCAAGTGTTTTTGAATTCGAATTTCTATAATAGACCATTTTCGGTTCATTTGGTATTATTACAATAATTTCGTTTTGATAATATTTTCGATTCATTCGAGAAGCAAGTGTTTCTGAATTTGAATTTATATAAATGACTTAAATAAATTTAGATGTAAAATTATTTGAATTTATAACAGAACTCATATTAATATAAAAAAAATTGTGAAATTGATAATAGATTGCTTACTTAAATGCTATTTATAATTATATTCTACGGATGGTTATATAAATAGATTATTTTCTATACGTTGTTACAAACCAAATTTAATGTTGACATGGAAAATTCATATAAAATTTAGAAACTTAGTTGTCATTAGCTTGTTAAATATTATTTTGGCCTCTTTTTATATAGAAAAATATAGGGAATCAAGTGTCCACCAGCCAAGAATTGAACAACTCAATTAATAATAATTAATTTTAAATTATTTTTTTAAATTTAAAATTTGATTAATTGACATTAATGGTATTTTTGAATCAAAACTTATTCTAATAATTAATTTATTTTTACTTCCACTCATCATTCACCACACAAAACCACACTTCCCAATGCCTTGCGCTGCTGCAGTTTCGTCCTCACGCCGCTAGCACCACCGCTGCACCGTCCTTGGGTGTCATCACCAGTCGTCTTTGCATTCTTTTCTGCCACCTCATCTGCCGTTCCCGCAGAAAAGACAGACACTATCGTGCTTCTGCTTCACCATCCTCGCGTCCCATCGCGACTCTCCATCGCTCGCTACTCGCACCCCACGGTTCTCCATCCATAGCGACGCAGCCACCACTAGGTCCTCATTCGCGACGCGCGATCAACTACTCCTATCCATGGCGACTCCTCCACTTGTCGCAATGCGCCACTGCGAGTCCCTCCACTGTCCACGCAATGCCGTCTAAGACGTCGTCGTCGGCCACCCTGCGACTCTTCTTCTCCTCCTCCTATTTGGTTTTAGATGATTTTTTTTTACTAGTTTTTTATGTTTTTTTTTCTACATTTTGGATAATTCTTTTTATTAGTTTTGAATGATTTTTTCCCTATGTTTTGTATATTTTTTTGTTAGGATTTGGATGATTCTTTTTATTAGTTTTGAATGGTTCTTTTTCCTATGTTTTGTATTTTTTTCTTAGGATTTGGATGAACTTTTATCTTATGTTTTGGTGTTTTTGTTTTTTGAAATTTCGAAATTTTTTTTTTGAAAAGAGGAATTAGAATTTGCGTAATAAATGGTAAAAGGTGAATTAGACTAAGAAGAGGCAATTAATAATCATTAATTTTGTATCTTTAAAAAAAATTTTAAATAACTACTAATTAATAACAATTAATTAGTATAGAATATAATTTAAAAATATTTGTTAGCTTGTTATTGGCTAGACCCTTCTTAGTTCGTTAGTAAAATTGTTTTATATATTACAATAGATATATAGATAGAAAATAGAGAAATAGATTTCAAGTTTATTGTGTTCTAAATACACCGTAAAGGAAAATCCATGACATCCAAAGGTTTCAGTTTTGTTGTTCTCAATGTTGACAAGACCCTGGATCGCTTGCATCTCTAGTCTCCATATACCATAAAGAGTCTGTGAAGGCTTGCATTGTTATCTCAGATTCTAGTGCTTAGGTAGAATTACAAACAAGATAATTAGCTTTGTTGTTATCTAATATGTAGCCTAAGGCTTGTCGCTTTTGCATGTATGTATATATTACTGTGCTATTACGGTATACCACAACGTTGATAACAAAGATTCAAAGAAGGATTGATATTTGTTTATCCATCAAAGGAAGCCATTTTGGAATAACGTGGCCCCAACAATGTTGCCATTTGTAGCTAGAAGTAGTTCTAGGAGCGAAATAAACCACTTCGCCTCAGTTCCCAGCAGCCTCTTACCAGCATTTGGCACCAACTTTGATGAAGGGTATTTGAACCTTAGAAAATATGTAATAGCTCCGTATAACCGAAGATATCGGTAGGAATATTAATTTTCTTCAAAAAATTAGTTGAAAAATATTGAGTCGAACAAAAGCTTCTCTGCTATAGGTCATGGTATGTGTGAGACTTAAATGAACTTCACGTTCCATCTTATGGTAAAAGACGAAGTGTGTGTCTCGACTCAATATACAAAACATGAATGATAAATCCAGATCGATAAATATCTATTATTAGTTATTTTTCAATTAATTTATGCATTACTATGTGGAATTGCAATCCATGATTAGGTTGTGGCAAACGTTCTTAGTTGCATTGGTGGTTTACTCTGCATGGGCATCTCCATTCGAGCTAGCCTTCAGAGAACTGTCAATTGGGTCGCTGGTGCCAGTTGATATCATTGTGGATGGCTTCTTTGCCATTGATATTATCCTTACTTTCTTTGTGGCTTATTTGGATAGATCAACTTATCTCCTCGTTGATGACCATAAGAAGATTGCTATAAGGTGGGAACATCTTATTAATGTGATATATCCTGGTTTTGGTCATTTACTTTCTTATTACGTGCTCTCTTAGTTTAGTTTATGTCATAGATAACCAAATCAATCAAAGCACAATGAAAATATGTTAGTTCAGTTTAAGTCATAGATAACCGAATCAATCAAAGCATTATGAAAATATGTTGGGTTTCTTCTATCATTTTTATTCAAGATTTTTGCATTTTCACTTTGTCAGATATATTAAAATGTTACACTTCCCAATGGATCTAGCATCCACTCTCCCTTTCGACCAGATATACCAAATTCTGACAGGCAAACGACACGGGCCCGAGATCTTTGGTTTCCTAAATATGCTTAGACTATGGCGATTGAGACATGTTAGCGAAGTCTTCTCAAGGTACATTCATAAGAATGATAGTAGATCAAAAGCAAATCAGAAAAAGAAAATGAAAATGCTCCCAGGTTAGTTTGATAACTGACTTCAAATACAAAAACAAAATGATATCATAATATCATGTGTACTCGACCACGTAACCAACCTTCTATAAGAAAAATTATTGTGTAAGCACACTTAGTGAGACCTCACAAATGGGTGTATATTTTGAAGAAATAAGTAAAACTCACTTGTATTATGCTTAAATATGATATATGAAACTATGTCAACTTAAGATTTTCTAAGAATATTTGGTAAATTTTCTTGTTTTCCCATGTGTAACTAAATACTGCTAGTTATTTTCCAGGCTAGAGAAAGACATACGAATAAGATACACTGCAACAAGATTTTGTAAACTTATATGTGTAAGTGAATAGATCTTCTCTTTGGGCATAATTCCGAATAAGAATATGTAGAGTGACTAATCTAGGTTCATTCATGCTTTATTTGTCTCTGGTGTATCATAGGTTACGCTATTTGCAGTTCACTTCGCAGGCTGCATGTATTTTTGGTTGGCTTTCCATCACAAAACACCCGAAAATACATGGCTCCACAAGGAACTACCGGATTTTAAATATAGGAGTGTCTGGTTGTGTTACATCTATTCCATGTACTGGTCTATAACAACTCTTACCACTGTTGGCTATGGAGATCTGTATGCAGTGAATACAGAGGAGAAGGTTTACAGTAGTTTATTTATGCTGTTCAACATAGGCCTCACGGCATATATAATCGGAAACATGACTAATCTGGCAGTTCATAACACCGTCCGAACCTTTGCAATGGTAATATTTCGTTTTTTCCAATGAATATTTATGGAATTTTAATTCCCTTGACTAAGCATTATATTTGATAACACTATCATCCACATAGTTGGCTTTAAATCTTATGCACAAAATAAAAATTTTAAATGTGAAGTATGTTTTTAGTCCTTAACGTTTGCGATTTTTTTTAAATATTTTTAATATTTAATTTAATTCAATTTCGTCCCAAACATTTTTTTATTCATTCTATTTTAACTTTTTTTATTTGTGTCAAAACTATCTTTAAAAATTTTTAATTGTGTCCCTAACATTTTACATGGAGTTAACATCTAGGGATAATTTTGACCAAAAAAAATAAAAAACATTAAGGGCAAAATTAAATGCAACTAAATGTTTGAGGTATTTTTGAAAAAAATCGTAGAACTTAGAAACAAAAAACATACTTTATCCAAATTCAAATAACCAAAGCTTTCCCAGCTGCCTAAGTTTGGTTGCCTCCTGCCTTCTTAAAAGAAGTCAAAGGAACAAAACAGACACATAAAGGAACAAAACATTAAGCTATAATTCCACATTTATATGTTTTAGTTTTGTTGTATTGGGACTCTCCTATATATAAAAACTATCTAGACTAGATGCTTAAATTGATCTTCAAACATAAGGATATTAAGTTCATTTTAAATATAGAATTAATATTAAGATCAATATTAATTTTATCTTCTTATATGATTTTCGGCATTAGTCTAATTTTTTTTTTTTTTTCCCCTCCGGGCTCGCCAGAGGGATGCCTTTAACAGAGTGTTACGATATGCAAGCAAAAGTAGACTCCCAAAACGTTTGAAAGAACAAATGTTGGCGCATAAAGAATTGAAACTTAAGATGGAAGAGTCACAGCAACAAGAAGTGCTACAGGACCTCCCTAAAGCAATTAGATCCAGTATTGCTCAACATCTTTTCAGCAATGTAGTTGATAAAGCATATTTATTTAAAGGAGTCTCTGATGAGTGTATCATTCAGCTGGTAAAATCTTTTTCTTGTTATCTTCTATGCTGTTATAAAGTGGATGGTAATCTCATGACACTTAATCACACAGGCGTCAGACATGAAAGCAGAATACTACTTACCTAAGGTTGACATTATCTTGCAAAATGAGATGCCAATATATTTCTACATTCTGGTATATGGATCACTGGTAAGGACATCTGTATATCTTTCTCAAATCCTACCCTTACACCAGGCTTAACTGAAAACCTGAACTATTTCTAACTGTAGGATCTATTTATACACAAGAATGGAAGCGAACAGGTGAGATGTTACTCAACTAACCATTTTCTGAGTAAAATACCATTTTCTAGCGAAAGGGAAATGTTAATATTGCAAGCTCCTAGTGATTTAGAAAGAGTACTACATAAATCCCAATAAAGTATAATGCTGAATAAAAAACGATCAAAAGAGGGAAAAACAATAACATGAGAATGAACTATAGAGAATGAAAGTGTCCCACAGACCTGGAAGACACCATATGCATCAACCTGAGATTAGAAGTATTTTGAAAGATCATGTCTTCTTCAACAATTCCCTGGTAACCTGTGCAAGCAATTCAAACTTAGTCTTTGAACTGTGATTTCAGAAAACCTTCATCAAAACTGTAAATCATAAAAGTGAAAATGTAATAAGTATCATACATAACTGTAGAGAGCAATAAGCAAGTCAGCCTACTAAAGAGATTAGCAGAATTAAATTTGTTGGGATTCTGGAATTGAAAGTAGTATCAATGTTTCCAACCTAACATTTCATAGACGAGCTCTTAGAAAAAAAAATTTTTTTCCAGCTTTTGTTTGAATTAGAACCTGGAGGCATGGCTGGAGAAATCGGCGGGATGTTTAATATTCCACAACCTTTTACAGTTAGAACTAGGAGGCTCTCCCAGGTCATACGAATCAACCAACATCAGTTCAAGCAGATGATGCAACCATTTAATAATGATGGGAGACAAATCATCAACAACTTCATTAAGGTTTGGAGATTTATAAGTTGATAAAGATAGAAAACAGAATCACAAATGCATACACATTGCTGTTTCCATTTGAAAGTCGACTTTAATAAGCACACTTCAAGAGCACTCCCCATATTTTTTTTGCTAAATTTATCAGAATATAAAATGTTGGTCCAAATAGCATTTTGAGCCACACCAAAAAATGACGGAGAAATCAATCCCAATTTCCTTCATCCAAACCTCATTTATATCCCTGTTCAAATGGCTTTAGCTATATTTTTTTATTTTAACATTGGTACTTATACTCCCAGTACTTGAGGGAACAAAGAGGCAGCGTGCTAGAAGAAATACCATACTTATCAGAATTACTAGGAGACCTGTATCTCGAGGTATATCTTTTACTTCTGAATATCAACAAATAAAACTTTTGATTGATTTAGGCAAGAAACCTGAAGTTTTAACTAATTCACAAACATAGTACAAATTCAAAATGAAAAAGATGCAGTGAGATCATGGGTAGTATGGTTTCATGCTTATGGCTAAAACCTTTTACAAGTTGTTTTGGAAGACTTGTATTTAGAGATTAACTTCAATAGTGTCCAACAAAAAATATTTTACATGGTCATCTATTGTAAAAGTTAAATAATTTTTGCAAACATGATAATACATTTATTTGGTATATAAAAGGACAGGCTAATGCAAAGCATCCGATGTTACGTAGGTTTCAAGGAAGAATTTATCTGTAATAAAAAAATATTTAAAAATGAAAACAACATTGAAAATTTTTATCAAAATTAAGTCATTATATTTTATGATGATAACCGTGTTTCTTGCAGCATATAACACAAAATGGGGACTCACACGATGAAGTTTCAAGATATCACGATGATGGACCATGTAAAGAAGGTAGACTTAATCACGCCTAGTAAAAAACATTAAGCTATTAACAGTCTTAAGTTTAATCTAAACCCTAGAGTAGGAACTTCGCAAAATCATTTAGCTAAAAACGAGCATTCAGGATTCTGTAAAACAGATCCAGGGAAACATGTGCATGTTCATGTTTGTGAAACAGAAAGAAATATTGGATTATGGTATGTTAGTTGTTTACATGAACTGATAAAGGCGCACAAAAATCAACCGGAGGTTATGCACAAAAGCATCATCTTGGTTGTAGCTACCTATCTAAACCTTGATTATGAATAAAACCAGCTTCATCACAATCTTAGTTCAGTGACAAACAAATCAAACTCTAAATAACAAGAATTATCTGATACGTATGATTTTCAAGGTTGCTTTCTATCAGTTTCTGTGTTGAACCACTTCTCCAAAAGATAAGGTTAAGGAAGTTGTCAAATATTTCACCGAGATTTTTTTAGTTAGATGGCTTTAATACTGCTTAGCCATATTTGCAGCATCGGCTCATGCTACTGCTACTTATTTCAGGAAGGACTATAAATTCCAATCCATGGTCAAGCCCAGCTTCCACTAGAATAATAATCCATGGTCATCATCCCAATGAAAAGAAAATGGGAAAAGGAGACACGAAAAAGCTCATACTTCTCCCGAGCTCAATAGAAGAGCTTTTCAGAGTAGCAGGTAAGTATATTTAGAACATTTTTCATATCAGCAATAAACCATCTGATTCAATAGAAGTTACTCCACAGTAAAGGTCAAGAAATTGATGCACAAGGAGTGATGTTCCACAATGAAAAACTGTTGCACTGGCAACATTTGTAACATTATGATTTTACCAGTTAATTGTGTTCGTAGAATCAAGAAGACAGAGTTGAATTTTGTCATCTATGTTTGCAGAGAAAAAGTTCAGTAAAAGAGCGAGCAAAATTCTTATGGCGGATGGCTCAGAAGTAGAAGAAATAAACGTCTTAAGAGATCATGACGAGTTATACATCTTCTAATGATCAAATTCAAGACATCTAGATGAGGCCGGTTTGGTCTTTGGGATATGATGCTGTGTTTCTAGACGGTTTAATCAAACAAGCTCGGGATGCACTGTAAGTCTGTAAGTAACTATATTACAAATTTACAATGACAAAAACAGGTATCCATTCAATATCGAGGAATTAATCTGTTGTATAAGCATGGAAAAATCCAGAGTGATACCTTTGGCTAGAGTATATCAGTCTCTGTTGAGCATGTCAAGAACAGCATAAGCAGCCTTTTGGAAATGATTCTTCTCTTCATCCAAAGTTCGTTTCTTATCCAGAGCAGAGCCTTTACATTTCTCTATCTCTTCCTCTATTAGAACAGAATTTTGATTGATTTCACTGCAACCAGAAAGGAACATAAAATTTCAGAACATATATATCACTCTCTAACAAATAAGTGATTAGCCATCTCACGTGATCATCTTAAGCATGTTCTCCATGATCGCTTGTGCTTCGTGTGATATCTCTTCACGGTAACCATGATCCAAGTCAAACAGAGAAAAAAATCAGTGATGGGTGTCAAAAACCTAACAGCTCAATGTTGCTAAAGATTCTGTGACGCCACGCTTTTGAGACAACTCAAGTTCAGTTAGAATGAAAGAGAGTTCGTTAAATTGTAGCTGAAGTCTTCTATCTCAGCCAATTTATTCAGCAACACTTGAAATCAGATTTATCAATAGTATTTTTTTTTCCAGAAAGGATCTATCTCGAACTAGATCTAAAAATGTGAATATGCTTCATATTCGAATTCTCTCTAGATTTTCTTTACTACATTTCCTTGCATGTTTTATCTTCTGATAATCGGAAAAACGAAGCATAACTAAGAATTCCTTCTGTAATCTTAAAAACGCAATGATTCATCTCGAATTTACAAATTCAAAATCACATCTCCTGAGATTTGAAGGAACAATTACGTTTTAGTTATTGACAGCAATTATTAGTGAAATGAAAACTCTAATTAACGAGCGCGCTCAGATGAAAATGCTTCTCACCGTAGACTAGAGAACAAAGTTGATTTTCAGGTTCTGGTTCGTGAGGTGGCGGAGGAACTGCATCTGAAGACGCCATCGTCGCCGATGAGATTTCTCACTCTGCTTTTCCGCACTTGGTTATCGGGATGGGAGATTCAAATAACAACTGAACGCGCGTTTTTGCTTTTGTTTCGAATTTTCCGCAATTTATAGGGTAAAAGACGTGGTTCAGGAGTTTACTATTTTGCCCTTATAGGGTTTTGTCTTGCTCGCGGCCCATATTGTTACAGAAATACAGTTTTAATAAAATACAATTTGATAAATATTTATCATTATTTTGTTGTAAAATAAATAAATAAAGAAGATAAAATAAATATAAAATAGAGAAATGTAAATAGAAAATTTTAGTATTAATATTTTTTAATATTATTATCTCAATATAACTGAGATAATTTATTTATTTTTTGATAATTCACTCTTTTATATGTTGTAACATACATATATATAGAAAAAAGTGTTTTATGTTAATCTTGTGTGTGTTTTATTTCAGATCATGCTCTTCTTATTTATATAAGTATAAAGTTTACATTTTCAAGCTTCATTAAGTTAAATCATTTTAAGAATTTGAGTCTTCTACTATTGAAAAAGTGAACCGCCTATATTATAAGAAAAAGTCATATATCATTAAATGGACATTTATATCATAATATTTTTTATTAAATGTCTATTTAAGATCATACCTCATTAAAATTTTATTAAAAAAATCTAATGAAAAAGAACTTTAGTGAAAAAAAAAATACAATATCATTTAAGACTGTCTCATTAAAAAATTTGTTAAGAAAAATCTAATAGGGATAAAAACCTAACAAAAAAAAGAGTACAATCTCTCCCTGTTGTTGACATTATTTAATATCTCAAAATCGGCGTATATTAATCTGATGTACCAATCTTTCAAATGAGGATTTTGAAAGTGACTTTATAAATAAATCTGTCAGATTATTACTTAAGCAGATCTCTTGGACATCAATTGTTTTTTTATTTTGAAAGTCATGAGTGAAGAAGAACTTGAGAGAAATATACTTTGTTATATCACCTTTGATGTATCCACCCTTAAGTTGAGCAATGCATGCAGTATTATCTTCAAACCGAATAGTTGAAGCTAATATTTCGCATGATGATAGAATATATTGGATTAAACTCATCGGCCAAAACACTCGCAACTTGATTCATGTATCGCTAATATTTCATCATGATTAGAGGATGTTGTTGCTATCGCCTGTTTTCTAAATCTCCATGATATAGCTGTATCACTATATGTGAATCTTGTTTGAGATTTTTTTTGTGTAGATCAGATAAATATCATGTATCTGCATAGCCAACTAATTGTGATTTTAATTTATATGGATAAAATAGTCCAATATTAATTGTTCCATGAATATATTGAAAATTTTGTTTCATTCTATTCTAATGTCTTCTAGTCGGAGAGAAATTATATATTGCTAGTAAATATGTCAGATCGTATATTATTAGCAAGATAAATTAGTGCTTCAATGATACTGAGATTGGTACATCAGGACCAATGATATCTTCATTTTCTTCCTTAGGATTGAATTGATCATTTTTCACATCCAAAGACCTTACGATCATTTGAATACTTAATGGATGTGACTTATGCATATAAAATCTTTTCAATATCTTTTTTGTATAAGTTGTTGATGGATAAAGATCTCATTGTTTGTATATTTGATCTATAAGTTGAGACAAAATTTAATCTTTTCAAAAATTTTCATTTCAAACTCTTCTTATACAACTTTTATAATTGTTAGAATCTCTTTAAGAGTTCCAATGATATTTAAATCATCAACATGCATAACAGTTGTAATAAATCCAGATGCAGATTTCTTTATGAAAATATATGGGTAAATGAATAATAAATACATACAACAATAAAACTACATTTTTGAAAATGCATATCATCACTTTTGAATATCATCAAAGATACTCATATGCAAATATCTTTATGAAAATACATATCATCATTTTTGAATCTCTTTTTTTTGTCAGATACTCAATAAGACGATTAGATCACATTCGTCTATATTGCTTTATACTATATAAATATCTCTGAAATGTGACTGAGTATAACTCCTAAAAATATTCATTTGATAGTTTAGATATCTTTAATCCTTCAAGAATTTTCATATAGATATCATGATCTAATAATCCGTATAAATAAGTTGTCACCACATCTATTATATGCATATGTAGTTTATGGTATACATATAAACTAATCAAATAACGCAATGTTATTATATCTACTACAGGAGAATATATTTTTTCATAATTTATATCGATTCTTTGTGAAAAATCTTGTACCACAAGTTGACGTTTGTAATGTATAACTTCATTTTTCTCATTTCGTTTTCTCACAAATATCCATCTGTATCCAATAAATTTTATAGTACGGACTACAAGTCCAAAAACTTCACGTTTTGCAAGTGAGTCTAACTTTCATACATGATGTGTAATGCCACATTATATGCAAATATTTTATTGATAATTATTTTATTTCGGTTATATTTTTCTCTTATAAAAATATATTTTATTGAGATCTCATTAGTTTCACAATTTTTCAGGTACTTGAACCTCTTCTGGCATCAAAATTATATTAGAATTTTAGACAATTATTAAAGTCATTTTCATGTCTTTATCTTTTTTAAAAGGAGTACCATTTGTTTTAGTAATATCAAATGCCTCTCTTCTTTTTCAAAGTTTTTTATTTTTGGAACCAATTGGTCTACCACACTTCTGGCATGTACTTGTTTTAGTAGATATTTGTCCAATTGGAATATCAATTTGAATTGGGACATTTTTAGCTAGTATGTAGGATTTGTTATCCTCTTTTGATAAAAAAAAAATACATCAGGTAATTCATTTGTTAATTTTGTGTAATTTTTTGAACTTCTAGTTCACACTGTCCTAATTATTGTGAGTCTAGATGCATTAACAATGATGTATTTCAATTAAGTTCTTTTTTTCAAGTGGCTTATTCTCCACCCGAATGTTGAAAACATTGATTCATTAAAATAATAATCTGCAAATCGAACTTTAAACATATCTCCTATTTGTATATCAAGATACCTCGTTATAGATGGGGAATCATATTCCACATAAATTTTTAATTTCTTTGGGGTTCCATTTTGGTGAGAGAAGGTGAGGCAATCGGAACATATATCACACATCCAAATATTCTCAAATAGAAAATATTTGACTGCTGGCCAAAAGCTAATTGTAAGGGAGAGAATTAATGGTAATTTGTTGGCCTCAAATGAATAAGTATCACGGCATGTAAAATTGCATACCCCAAACAAAAATAAGGACATTTGTTCTCATAAGTAAGGATCTAACAATTAATTGGAAGTGTTTAATAAGTAATTTTACTAACTCATCTTGTGTATGAACATGATCTACTAGATGTTCAACACTTATTCTGTTAGTCATAAAATAAGCATCATTATCAAGGTGAATTATTTTGATTAAATTTTCTGGAAAATTTACTTTTATTCAAATAATTTGAGTAAGTAATTTGCAAATGCTAGGTTGCGAGAAGACAATAAAGATACATGTGACCATCTCAAAAATGCGTCTATTAGAAACATAAAGTATCTAAAAGATCCACATAATGGATGAATTGATCTACATATGTCTCCTTAAATTCTTTCTAGAAATTTAGGGGACTTAAATCTAATTTTTACTGGTGATGGTCTTATAATTATTTTTCTTTGAGAACATGCATCACAATAGAATTTACTAAATTGAAGAATTCTTACTCTTCAATGAATGTCCATGGGAGTTTTCAATAATTCTCCGCATCATGGCTGTTCCAAGATGACATAATCGATCACGCTAAATTATAAATTCATTTGGGTTAGTAAACTTCTAGTTTATAATGACATGTGATTTAATTGCACTGATTTAGTATAGTATAATCCCGAAAAAAAGTGAGGGTAACTTTTTCAATATAATCTTTTTATTTGAATCATAAGTTATGATATATAAATATTTATGATTTTTCTCATTCATTATTTTAATATGATATTTATTAAATTTGAGCAAATTTCTTATAGACTTAGTAGATAATAGTGCATTATTTATTATGAATTTGTTCCTTCGAAAAATAAAATTATAACTTTTCTGCAGTCTTCTATCACATTGCCTGAGCTAATAATAGTATTAACACATTTTTCTTTTGATATAAGATGAGTAAAATATATATATTATTTTTAATAATGGTATGTAAACTTGTACTATCCACAAAGCTTATATCTTTATTATATATTCTCACAATTTTTAAAATAATAATAATAATAATAATAATAATAATAATAATAATAATAATAATAATATAAGTAAAGATGTATGCTTAATAAAATTGTATTCCTGAATAAAACTATTTGTTTAAGTAGTATACAAAAGAATAGTATCATATATTATTATTATTATAAAAGTTGACACATTTAGTGATTTTTAAATTCTTAAACATAAATATTAATATTTTAATAAACGTTATTTATATACATCATATTTAAAATTTAAATGCATAAAAAATAAAATTTAACAATAAATTTTTTATATTATTTTATGACATAATTACTTAACGAATTTAAATATTAAATATTTTCATAATTGATTAAATAACTAATATTTTCTTTAAGATTTTCAAAGAAATCAGATACTTCATAATAAGTGGTATAATTTTCAACAACATCCTATTAAACAAAATTTGTCTCATTTTTTTATTTTTTTTTAAAAATACTTGATAAAGATCAATTAAGTGCCTTTAGGTACGACATGTATGTGATCAATGGTCCTTTTCACGGTAACGGAAACATTTATCCTTTATTAATTTTTCTTCTTTTCATAATTTTTCTTTTTATCAAGACCTTGTCAATTACCTCTTTTATTTGGATTATAATTTGTCGCATTTGCTTCAGAAAATGGGCGGTGCCAGATGGAGACATTTTATGATTTCTTAAAGCAATTCATTATTTCGTTCAACAACAAGAAGGCAATAAATTAGAGTAGAATATTTTTTTAAATTCTTTTTCTTGATACTATTGCTACAGGAGCACATTCGAGGTATGAAAGGTCGAAATATTTTCTCTAATATGTCATTATCAGTTATCTTTTTTCTACATAATTTCATTTGTGAGGTAATTCGCAACACTATTGAATCGTATTCATTTATGGATTTAAAATTCTGTAGACACAAATGCATCTATTCATATCGAGTTTAAGAAAATATCACTGTCTTTTGATGTTTATACCTTTTTTCATTATTTTTTCAAAGATTTGTCTTTTTAATGTGAGATATTCATTTTTCAGTCCTTTGTCAAGATGACGACGAAAAAAGATAATGGCTTTAGTTTTATCCTTCAGCGATGTTTTATTATCAACTTTAATGGTATCTCCAATATCCATTGAATCAAGATGGATATTGGTATTTAATATCCATGATAAGTAGCTATCTTCAGATATATTAAGAGTATCAAATTCAAGATAAGAGAGTTTTGATATAATATAAATTTATTACACGTGTCTTTCTGAATTTTGATCAGAGTTCCGTACTGATAACGTGTTGTAAAATAAATAAATAAGGAAGAAAAAATAAATATAAAATAAAAAGTGTAAATAGAGAATTTTAATATTAATATTTTTTAATATTATTATCTCAATATACCTGTGATAATTCATATGTTTAATTTCTTGATAATTCACTCATTTTTATGTTGTAGTATGCATTTATATATAGAGAGAGAAGTGTTTTATACTAGTCTTGTGTGTGTTTTGTTTTAGACCATGTTTTTCCGATTTATACACGTACAAAATTGACATTTTTAAACTTCATTAAGTTAATTCATATTAAAAACTTGAGCCTTTTACTATTAAAAAAATGAGCCACTCATATTATGAAAAGATTGGCATATCATTAAATAGGCATCCTTTGTATAGCACATATTATGGAAAAGATGGTTGAATTGCGTTTCAAGTGGTTTGGATATGTGAGAAGAAGACCGATAGAACATCCAGTCAGGAGGGTGGATGAGATAAAAGATGGACAAAGGGCAAAAAGTAGAGAAAAACCTAAAAAGACCATCCATGAGGTGGTCAAACGAGATCTACATGTAAACGATCTCTCTGTAGACATGATACATGACAGAGCACAATGGCATCGTTTGATTCATGTAGCCGACCCCATTTAGTGGAACAAGACTTTGCTGTTGTTGTTGTATTAATATATGAAACTTAAAGTTTGGTCATTATTTCTTTAAAAAAAATCTTGCTAAGAACCATTGTTGTGATTTTTTTTGTCAAATTAAGTCCAATAAGAACTAAAATTTAAATTATATTTAAAATTCATCTTTATATTTTTTTAAGTAATTTTATCATATAATATTAAAAGATATTTTTTATTCAATATCTTTTTAAGTAAACTATTAAAATGATATCTAAAAGTTTACATTGCTGACAAAAAGAATCCTAAAAAAAGCTAACGACAAATAAGTTCATGAAAAATTTAAGAATGCAACAAAAAGAACTAAATATTAAATATATATTCCAAAAAAAGGTTTTAGATAACAAATTTTGATGTAAATTTTTGTAATCATTATTTAAAAAATAAAATATTTCCATCCTTAAAATTTGTAATTTTATGTTAAGTGAATTTTTAAAAAAAATTACTATGAATAACTATATTTTTAAAAAAATAGAAAGAAAAATCTAGAGATAAAATTTTGTTCTGAATTTTTTTGTGCAGCTTCCAAATATTTATTCAAATGCTACTACAAAAAAAAAAAATGAAATGGATAAATCGTTTGCTAAATACGAAATTTTTTTTGTCGCTTATAAAAAATACAATATTTATTAGTTATTTTGTCATATATTCAAATCATCACGAATTGTTTTGTCGATAACATCATTTAGAAATTTTTTTGTCACCGATAAAATCTTTTAAATACTAAATTAGTAGTTAATCCAATTCTTTTTATTTTTGGTATGGGTAAATTTTTTTTTGGTGATAGATATAGTTGAATTTTATTTATTTTTTGGTCAGATAGATTGAACAACATAATTTCAAGTATTACAAGACATTCATACTATACATATAGTTTGCCATTTGAGCTAAGGCAGTTGCTTAGTTGAATTTTATTTACACACATATAATATGTATGCTAGCTACTTTTCTTATTATTACATGTTGAATAAGTTACTATTTGTATTTATAAAAGATACAGACGCTAACAAATATACACATATAAGAATAAAACGATAATTATAATCACGTAAGATGGTTTTTGTGTGCCAAGAATACTCGGACGTTGGTTATACGCAATTGGTCTATTAGAATACTTTTGGCACACGTAAGCCATCTTCCGTAGTTACAATTGTCGTTTTATTCTTATATGAATACATTTGTCAGCGTCTATATCTTTCATGGATACAAATAGTAATTTATTTACTAAGAAAAATATAAAAATAAACCCAAAATTAATATGATCTGGATGAAGTATCTTTATTTTTAATTTTTTTTTTATCATATCCACTCGCCAATACTCGCAATAAATTGCTATCTCATATATAAGGCAAAATTCAAATTTTAACCCTTATTTAAATGGGTAAATGAGTTGGTTACTCGACCAACTCAAATTTTTTTTTTAGTTTCTCACAATATCTCATAACCTAGCAGGCAATAGATCAAGAACTAATCCGCAATGGCTCTAAGCTTTATTAAAAGTTTGTTATTAACCAAAGAATTGTATACATAAAATGGAATTTAAACTCTCGACACTTATTTAAGTGAACGAGTAAAATGATCACTCGGCCAATTCAAATTTTAAATTCATTACTTATTTTTCACATTTATTTGCTTCTCTTTTCTTTTTTCTTTTAGGTGAACTACTTTTCGTTTTATCTTTAGGACATGATCTATTTGCTTTTCCGTTCATGCATATATTATATATATATATATATATATATATATATATATATATATATATATATATATATATATATTTTGGACAACAAGAAACTAATATTTACCCATCTAACATATGGGCTTATGACTAATGTCTAATAGGAACATTAAAGTAATGTCCAAAATAATCTCTAAAATTTTTAACATTGAAGAAGGGTGAGAGCAATGTGCAATGGGCATTAAGGAAGGCAGGGGCGGACCGTGTGCACATGGTGGTGTCAGAGGAGCAAGGTCGGTTGTTCGTGAGGATCTATGACGGTTTCAATGGCCCCAACACGCCGTAGTTCTTGATGGGTCACCTTTACCATTGCTGTTCACATTGAGTTTCAGAAATTGTTTTGAAAAGCTGAATTTCTTGCCTTAAATTTTGTTCTTGATTATGTACATAAGAGTGTTATCTTTTAGAATGATGATACAACAACTACACACATCAATAACCATTTTAATATTGTTGAAGTCAGCTTGTTGCTGCCAACCTCTATATGCAACATTGCTTCTGAACAAGGTTGGTTCATTTTTTTTTTGTTTTTTACTTCATTAAACGAAATTGAAGTGAAGTGAATGTTTCTTCTAAATTGATGATATTTGATCATGAATTTGTATTATGTATTGTTTATTATCTTCTATTATATTGCTTATTTGGTTTGAACTATGTAGTGTCATCGAAAAAAGAGGAGTCTCTAAAATTAGTCCACAACTATGGACTCTGATACTATCCAAAAAATCATAAAAAAGTGAATGTTCCATCTATACTTAAAATCCTTGAAAAATGAAAGAGACAAAAAAAAGAGCAAACTTAATAGCATTGAGGCAACACTATGGTAAGAAGCAGGTTCAATTCAAACTATAAAGATGAGAAAAAGGAGAGAATAGAATAGGGGAAGAAGAACAAATGATAAAGATAAAAGATTTGAGAATTAGAGTTTTATAATTGTGTATGGATCAATTTGAGTTAAATTTATTGTTTGTCCACATCAGTTTATAACAGACTGTCAAGTTGATATTTAACTGCACACATCGTCAACGTTAAAATGGCTGATGATATTTAGACTAATAGAAATTTATATTTTTGAGTAAAAAATATATTTAGTCATCTTAAAAAATAAAGGACTTAATTAAAGTGAATTAAAATTTTCAATAACCATTTTAGACATTACTTCTAGAAATATTAGATTTGATCAATTCATCAGTGAACTATGAAAATAAAATCAATTTCAAAATCGACACAGTTAATTAAGTGGCATCTTTTACATATTAATTTACCTCACCCAATTGAGAGGTGGGAACTACCGTTTGATGTATATTTCAAATTGACGATGTTGTGATCTTCCTGTTATCTTCCAAATCTTTCAAATAAGGATAAGAATCCCTACAAAAATAACAAAGCTTCAATATTTAAGTACTTGATTTGGGATTTGAATGCCAAAACCAAATTTGCATTTCGTTCTGCCAAACAAATCCATTGCATTTGGAATAAAATCTAATAAACTATTGCTAATCACGAAGATTACTTAAGGAGCATGTCATGTTTATACTTTAATTTCATGTTCACGTGTATTCATTCATCACTAAACTGACGGCAGTGGTTACGAAACCATACAAAATTGCATAAAATAATGCTACGCTTCATAATACTCCTGCGAGAATATTTTGGTACTTGGGACTTGGGAGCATAGGGGGGGCTCACATAGAGACGTTAAGAAAATAAATAAATGATGATCGCATTGCACCAAAAGAATAAATAAAGGAAAAGTATAGGTTACCAAGAGAGAGTCTGCCAATTATTACCAATACGTGATAAATTAGGATTAAACCATGATTAACTTAGATGTGGCTTTATTTAGTAGATGAGCTTCATGTCCAGCCCAACTCAAGTTGGCAGATTTTGGCAGATAAAAAGTTGGTAACATAACACTATTGATAAATAAATTAGGGGGAAATAATGACGGCAGAAAATAAATTTTCCTTTATTATACTGATGAAGTGGTTGGTAATATATTTTACTATCTTTTTGTCGTTTATCGTTTGTGTTTGGTAATTGCCCTACCGGTTCATGTTTGTTTAATTTAGCTGTTTTTTTTTTAAAAAACCATAATATTTCTCATCCCGGTAAATTAAGGGTTAATACGCTGCAGCTCTGAATTTTTTGTCGCTAAATAATTTGTTATATATACAAAATAAAATTCCAACCTCACACTTTAAACAAGTAATTTAATTACTTAATTAGTCTAAATTAAATATAGTAAATATTCTCTTATTAATTTGTGTTTTTCTTAACGGTCTATTTAAAAATTTTAATGGTATGAAATTAAATTAAATTTTATTAAAAATTAAATTTTAATCCAAATTAAATTAAATTTTAGGATTTAAAATAAATTAATAAAATTACATAATTGAATTGAATTTTAACATTTATAGTGAATTTACAAAAATATTTTATCTTTAAAAAGTTGGAGTGTCACGTAGGGTATTTTAATTTTGTCACATAAAAAATATTTTACGTGAGTATAAATTTAGTTTAGATTTAGCGTGGGTATATATATCAATATTTTTATTTTTTATAAATATAAATAGTTATTTATTCTTGAAATTAATTAAAGCATTGGGGCGGGGGATTAATTAATTGTAAAATTTGTTGGTGTATTTGTTTTTTACTTCACATCTAAAAAGAATGTAATAATAAAAAATTATAAAAATATATGTTACATAATTGTTTCTTTTAGTTATTCATTTATATAAGAATGAGTACATTAAGAAGAGTAGACAAAAAAAAAAGGGTACATTAAGAAGAGTAAACAAAAATTGAACGAGAAAGGTGTGATGATAATACTTTTACGGGTGGCAATTCAATTATCGACTTTCGTATTTTAAATATTAGTAGGCCAATTTTTAAGTGGGGAAACTCAATTGAGATGCGAAACTGTATTCTTAATTCATTATGGCTGCAAATTCTAACATCTTAAACTTTTTGTCACTAAATATTCAAATAAATTATTTCAAAATTTGTAAGTTGGTTAACTCTTAACTTTAAACATTAATATTATATTGAACTTAGAGAATTCAAATACATTTAAAACAAACTCTATATGAGTAAAAAACTTCAAAATTTAGAATAGACATTGATAATATTTTACCAAAAATATTGAGATTAATTTCATATCCCAAAAATCCGTTTTTATTTTTATTTTTATTTTTTATGTGTGATTTCTTTCTTTTAAGCCATGTTTCTTTGACGCTTTCCCTAAGTTAGTTCATTTTAGCATGAATATTAACTTGTGGTAGGTAGGAATCTCCAACATGAATAATTTGGGGTATAGTCATGTAAATTTAGGACAAACTGATAGAAGTTGTTTCTTTAACTATTACTTTCAAGTAATTTATCAACAATAAACTCAACATAATATTATTATGAATATTGTTATTAGAATATCAAAAGTCAACTACTAATTAACTGTCATATATAAAGACATAGAGTTTTTGGAAAAAATTGATTATACTAATGTAAAAATTTTAATATTTTATTACAACAGATTTAATTAGTTTGTGAGTTGTGAAATAAAATATTTTATATAATTAGTTAATTATGCAGATTCTTCTAAAAGTTATTTATTTATTAAACATAAAATTAAATATATTTGTAAAATATCTTTTCATTAACATTACGTTAGGGCAAATTATATTAATAAATTAATTAAAACTCTAAATTATACAATTACAATAATTAAGATTTCCTTACATGCGATCGAACGCAATTTTTTTTTATATAAACTGCGACGAATTGTGGTGGTTTATGCTTTAAGTGTAATTTTTTATAAGTTGTAGCGGTTTATATACATGGTTTATTCTATAAATATTAGTTGAATATTATTATGATGTAGAATGAATAAATACAATGTCCAATGAAAATACTTTTTTAGCTCTTGTGCATTATACAGAAAAAGATTCAGAAGAGCAAAAGAGAGAGTATAAATTTTATAGACAAGGAAGCATTCAGTGTTTTTATTCGTTCATTAAATAGTTTCGTCGATGTCCAAAGCAATATACTACAAAAACTTGAGGTGTGTAGAACGAAATAGGTAGAGAAATTAGTTTACAAGATTCCCATTGCCATTGTGTAAAGTGGTGTGAAGTACGATACATTTGTCATAGGATCTGATGAAGATATGCAAGTCCTTTTTCATTGTCGAAGAAGTTTTTCAGAGGTGAGAATCCATGAGTTGTTTGCGAAGTTGGAAGATGTTATCACCAATTGAAGCTTGCAGTTGATTTAAACTACGATGATGGGGATGCATGTGGTATCGGATATAATCGTTCCTTTTGGTGAGCTAGTGGTTGTGATGGCTGGTAGTCCTCACATGGTTGCTGTTGGTGAGGGTGACAGCGAACCAGATCAGGTTGAAAATACAATGAGAGAGAATGATTCAGAGGAGGAACCTGTTGAAATAGTGATGAGGATCAAAGGAGCAATCCACGTACACAGCATGGTCCATCAAGTTTCGGCACACTTTTCGACACTAAATTTGGATGCGATGGCACAACACTAGACTTTGAGTCTGCTTTTGATGGCTAGAGATTGCATGGCACAAATGCTCTGATAGAATTTATGATTGGACAGTCATTCCAGAATAAAGAGAAAGTTGTTCTTAATGTCAAGATTTATAGCTTTGTCATGCAGTAGAGCGCAGAGTGACAGAATCATACCATCTTAAGTACCATATAAAGTGCAAGGAGTTTGGTAGATGCTGCAATTGGTTGATACGAATCTCACTTTGGCAAAGAAAAAAAACCTAGGAGGTTAGGAGGTATAAAAGGCCTCACACTTGTTTAAACACGTTGATATCAAGCGACCACAGACAATTTGATTATCATGTGATACGTGCTTTCATCTTTCTGTTGATCGAGGCAGATGCTGTGATAACTATAAAGGTCTTGCAGCAAGCAACGGATGAAAGTTATGGTTTCAGACCTACTTACAGAAAGGTTTGGCTCACGAAGCAGAAGGTAATAGCACAGATATATGGAGATTGAGAGGAGTCTTACGACAAGTTGCCATGATGGATTTTCGGTGTGCAGTCTACCATGGCAGGAAGCATTGTAGTGTTAAAGACTTCTCCAATTAGAGTTGGTGATCAGGTTGATGATTCTATAGTGTACTTTCATTGTCTATTATGGATGTTCCTTGTGTATCAATGCCTTCTAGCATCGTAAGACACTTGTCAGCATCGATGGAACTCATTTGTATGGCAAGTATGGAGATAATTTTCTAATGGTAATTGCACAGAATGGGAACTCGAATATTATCCTGGTTGTGTTTGCACTTGTTGAGAGTGAAAATGCAAAATCGTGGTCTTTTTCTTGTCCAATCATTTGCCAACACGTGACTCTACAGCAGGGCATTCTTGTTATCTCTAATAGGCACAATGGGATCAAGGTTGCTTTGGAGGCCCTGATGGTGGTTGACTTCCTCCGAGTGCTTATCAAGCATTATGTATTCGCCATATCGTAACAAACTTTACTTTGAGTTTTAAGGGTAAGGATGCAAAAAGGCTACTCGTTAATGCAGCATATCCAAGAGATGGAGGTTGAGTTTGACTATTGGTTTGATACTATGAGGACTTGGTTGTGTGATTGGGCAAACAGAATAGATTACAACAAGTGGACCAAACACCAGGATAGTGGGAGGCGCTTCAGACGTATTTTCGAGTGTATTAACTTTGTTCTGAAAGGCACAAGGAATCTTCTAGTAACTTCATTGGTGAAGTCCACCTATGGGAGACTTGCAAAGTTATTTGTTCTCCGAATGCAAGCTACAGAGGCACAGCTAGGGACTAGTCATGAGTTCTGCCAGGTCCTGAAGAAGGCAATATAGTGCAACATGAGGGATTCAAGATGCTTCACTATCATTTTGTTTAATAGGTATCACTTTGAGTACACTGTGGCTGAGATGACTCCAACCGGTAACTTCTCGCTTGTCTCATACCAAGTTTCACTTAGGAACCATACGTGCGATTGTAAGTATTTTCAGGGCATCCATTTTCCATGTTGTTATGCCATCGCATACTGTGCTCACTCGCGAATTAACTGGGCGAGATATATTCATGATTTGAATACTGTATGACCGAGGTCTTCAATGTGTACAAGATGGTCTTCACCCCTACCCATTCCAGAAGGGTTTTGGCCACCGAATGATGAGTCCGTCGTCATTCCTAATCTTGGAATGAGACGTGCAAGTGAAGGGAGTCCAAGAACCACCAGAATTCATAACAACATGGATGAGGCTGATCTTAACTAGCACAAGCGATATGGTTTCTTCAGGTAGCCTGGTCATACTCGGAGGAACTGTGACCAGCGAAGATCCACTGTAGGCAATAACATTTAGTTTATAGTTTTTGTTTTTATAATTTATGTACTTGTTTTAGCCTATTTTCGTACTATGTAGGTTTTTTTATGGTTATGTAGTTGTTTCACTTTGTTTATCTTTTGTACTTTCAACTAGTCTTTTAATGGTTATGCACTTCTTTCAATTTGCTCTAATTTGTATCCATTTAGACCTGAATTATTAATTTAACATGCGACTCACATAACTTATAATCACATACCAGTGCCATAGTATTTATCATAATAACATTCATAAATGCATAAACAAAGTTCAAACATAACAAAAATACATAATAGGACACATATCAACAATAAATTAAACATAACAAGTGACTGAGAAACTAACAACCTTAGATAGCCTACTACTCATCATCATCATTGTCGTCAACATCATGCACAAATCCAAGTAGTAAATGAGACCTGATGCCACATCTAAGCGGCCGTCTCACCCTGTGGCCTCTCTGTACTTGATATCAGTTGCTAGTGGAGGAGATAGAGCACCAAATGCTGATGGAGGCGTCCCCCCACCCCAATGCAAATCCCATGTCATATGGACCTGTGACTAGCTCATTCAGGTCCGCTATGAAATGTGGCTACAGCTCTGCTATCTGTGGCTGCACCAGTGGCATATGTGGATGCACCTCTAGCATCTGTGGTCTGTAATGTTATCCCTCGTCTTCTCATAGCATATCTGCAATCTCCGCATAGAATTGAGAACCTCCATACTGCTCCTCTATGGGGCTAGGACTATCGAAATCGGCGAACATCATATTAGAAGGGTTGCTGAACAGCTGATTGCAAGACCCCACAAACATCTGACTATTAGCTAGAACCTGCAAACATCTGTCTACTAGATCCACCAACTTTGAATGTGCCTCCATCATAGCCAATCTCTACAAGACCTTCACTAGCTCCCACATCGCCATTAGCACCACCTTGACTGCCTCCCACATCTTTTTTCACTTTGCTTTGTCTCATCATAAACCATTACGAGTAAAAGAGGTATATGCATTGTTACGCTTTTAAAGAAATTCGCAACATGTCACTGCAGTTTATGTGAAAATTAAGGTTGCACACGGCTCAGATATAACTAAAATCTCGATTCGATCCTCAACAAATTTTCTAATCGAATATCGGATATATCCGCAAAATAGAAAATATTTTAAAAAACTTATTTCTAATAAATTTAGAGCATTACAAATTAGAAACTTTATATTAAAAAATTATACAAAATATAAATATAGGACCGGAGAAAATATCATTTCGCTTAAAATTAAGTAGTTATCTTGTTAAAAAATATTTTAACAAATAATTTTTATAAAAAAAATTATACTATTAAATAATTATTATACTTTTTTTGAACAAACGAGTTCAACACAATAAAGTAGAGCAAAAAGATGAACTAGGACACAAAATTCGCAACCAAATTAAACAAAATGTGAGATATATATCTCGAATGTCATTTTCGGGATGGCTATCAATAACAAAAGGATCCACACTAGTCCATGCATTAGAACTAGCAATCGATCTATGAAAAAATTCTTCTATACCTGAGTCCTTGTTATGAAAGATTTGCCCGTTCCTTTTCCTTTCTAGCTAGATATTTCAAATAATTGAAAAAAAAAAACAAATGAACTACTTCTTACGCTCTTCCTTCTTAATAAAGACATATGTCTAACTTTAAAAATTTTATTGTGAACTTAAAATTGCCCACAACCTCTCAAAATTAGGTAGCCATATATACCATATTTTTTTATGTATTATTATATTATATGTTAATTTTTTTAGAGAGTGAAATGTGTGAGATGCGCTGGAAAAAAAAAGAAATTTTTTAAGTTTTCAAATGAGAAAACAGATCAAATTTGCGGATATAAGTATAATATTCATGAGATTTAGATCCTCTAAAGTTTGAATTTTATTTTAAAGAGTAAAGTGTGATCTTTTATCATTGAATAGTTTCTCTTTCATATTTATTTTTGATCCCACCTATGAAATCAATAGTGAGAGATCATATTTTACTTTTTAAAATAAAATTCAAACTTTAGAAAATCTAAATTTATATTCGTGATTCAATTTTATTAGAGTGTGAATTAAATCGATTCGATAATTTTGCAAATCAAATAATATTCAAAATTTACGGATCAGATGCAGATATTATCCCATCTTTATTCACTCTTGATAAAAATTTCTAAAATCCTACAAGTTGTGAGTGTTTATATAGAAAGAAAATTATACTTGTATATAAACAAATATCAGTTGTAGTAATTGTATAATTTAGAATCTCAATTAATTTAATAATGTAACTTCCTTTTTATATAAATATTTGGTAGAAGTAGGGTGTTGGCGTGATGATTATTATTTCTTGCAAAATAAGAAGCAGAGGCAGCAGATATAGCATAGAAGCCTTTATTGGTATGGTAGCCCGGCTAGGTAGGGTTTCTATTAAGTTATAGCCATATATAGGTAGCTAGCTATTGATAGCGTGCATATTCAATGTAGATGTTGAACCTATGCACTGTTTTTACATTTTTCTTGGATCTATAACCCTTTTCCACATACACCTTTGCCAATTGAATGCCTGTCACATTCCAAAAAGCCATTGAGAGATAAATTATAAAATAAAATAAAGTTTGTTTTCAAATTTGAAGCTCCAAGTTTGGGTTTCACATACTGCTACTATCGCCCAATTAACATGGCTTTTGTAATTATCAAGTGGATTAATTTCAGCAATATAAGCTGGATTTCAAAGGTCGAAGAAGAGAGGCACGGTGTCGTGTAGTTGTAACTTGTAACTCGTAGTTGGTTATGCGCAAAGGAGGAGTAAAATGTTCTTTGCTGGTTAATGTTATTTTCTTTCTGGACGTAGGTTCTTTTTTTACTCATAATTACAGGAGTCAAATCTGATTCTTTTTCAAGTTATTTTTTTACTTATTTTAAATATTTAATTATATTTTTTCTATTTAATATATATATTAGGGATCTAATACTTTTAGTATATAAAAAAGAATTAATTTGTGTTAATTCAAATATATTTAAAAATAAAAATAAATATTAATCACCTAATATTTCTTATATAAACATTTCTATACTTATATAACTGTGCTATTTTAATTTAATAAATTATATACTAATCCTTAAAAATATAAAAAAATAGTCCAGCCAATAGATATATGTGCTGTATGAGATGCTTGTTATATATAAAGAAAATTAGGGTATGATAAATAAATAATGATAAATAAGAAGACAATTATTGAAATTAAATAAAAATAAATAAATAAAGAAGAATAAATTAAAATTAAATAAAAGAGAATTATTATATTTTTATATAATTTTTTGTTGTAATAAAAAATAAATTTACTCAATCTTATTTGTAGATATTATAGTTTAGGATAAATTAAAATAATTGAACATAAAAAAATTATTCTATATTCAATTTAATTTTTTGATATGATAATAGGAGAACTCACTTAATTTCACTTATTTATACTATGATTTCATTACGAAATCAAAAAATAATTATTCATTCTTTTAATTTTTGTGTGATTGTTAGATTATTATAATAGCTTTAGAGGTATTTATACATCTCATATTAAGTTAAAAATAAAAATTCTAAATCCACTAATATAAAATCTAATCTACTAACTAAATAAAAATACATAAAATTAAACTAATATATAAATTAACAACTATAAAAATAATATTTGTATTCTTCATGTCATGGTCTACAATACATATTATAGTATTTAAATTGGTATATTTAATCTCTTATTCATGCTTTATCTCTTATATTTTGTCTTTCTATTAATTTTTTTTTATCTTCAAAGATTAAAACTAAAAAGATATATTAAATATCAAACTAAAAGCCTTATCTTCTTATCAATTTCTATATTAATTGTTATTATATAATTAATTAATTTTAAACCATAACATGAATAAAAAATGAATTAGTAGAAGATATAATACCTATTATTAATCCCCATTAGTTTTCAATAGTGTGAAAAGTTACCATCTCACTAAGGCTGCCTTTATTTTTAAAAATAAGATAGGACAAGACATTGAGAACAGAATACGATAAAATACTGATGGATATAAATATAAAATTTTGTGTTTTTATATTCTGTTTAGTAATAAATTAAAACAAATTATGAAAATTCAATTTATTTTTATTTTTTTCATTCAAAAAATTTAAGATGAAAAATATAATAATAAAAAATATAATTATAAAAAATTAATAAAAATAATAAAAAAATAAATTGTATTTTTTGTTAATATCTCCGTATCTTTTCTATTAAAAAAAACATAAAATACACTAATTTAATATCTCTGAATATATCATTTTTTCTACCAAACACGATTTTATGTGTCAATATCTCTGTCGTGTCTGTTCCTGTAAACAAACACAACCTAAATGCTTTTGTAGCTAATTAGCATATATAGTAACGTGCGTGGTTTACTTAACACATGAAAAATAGTAGTTTTAAACTTATAATTGAATATTGATCATGGATAAGCGATGATTGTAGTCTTTATACTTTATAGTAATAATACCAGGTTGGTTTCGTAAAAATATCTCTCTATACTAAATTACTCAATTATTAACTGATAAACGAGTTTGCTTTTTCGATTGGAATTATTTTTAAGATTAAAATCTAGATTGAACTTTGGATTATTGCTTTGTGTGCCTCAGTTAATAGCCAAATGAAACAAAAAAGAAATTCCTATTATTAATTAGTATGACTAAATATATAATTTTGCTAACAAGTGTTTTAAAGTTCTTAATATAGACGATTTATATAAAAAAATTAATTTTAAAAAGTCTAATATATTTATTTTGCACTTAATAAAAATTAAAAGGTTTTAAAATATTTTAAGAATATAATAAATTTTTTTGAATTTTTTGATGTATTTAATTAATATATTAGAAATATAAAAAATTGTATTTTTAATCATTTTTAATAAAATATTTTTTAATAATATTTTTAATATATATTTTTAAAATTAAAAATACCATTTATATACTAAAATTAGTCACTAAAATTAACTATTAATATATATATATATTATTTAATTTATTTATAATGTGTATTTATATTTTAATATATATATATATATATATATTATATTAATAACTAATTTTTATAATTAATTTTGATGTCCAAATAATATAATATAATTATATTAAAATACGAAAGAGTAATAAAATCTTTAAAATAATCAATAAGTTTTTTTAATAAGAAATTAAACTCTTAAAGATAAATAATACTTAAAGTTAAATGACGTTAATTTTCTAGAATGATAAATAATTCAGAAGCAATATTATTAAAAAAATATTAGACAAAAAATAAATTTTATTATTTTTAAATATTAATTAATTATTAATATTTAAAATATAAAATAAAATATATTATTAAAATATTAAATAAAAAAGTTAAAATAAAATAATTAAATTAATAATTAAATAATAACTAAAAATAATAAATTTATATAATAAATTAATAACTAGAAATTTGTTATAAAAAATATTAAGAAATTAATAAATTTTATAATTTATAATTATTAATTAATTATTATTAATATTTTTAATAATATAAAATTATTTATTTATTTATTTATTATTAATTAAATATTAATTAAATTTTAATAAAAATATCGGTTCTTAAACCATTTTTTTTTATATTAGTAATTGAGAATCGAAAAGTAAAAAGTAATCAAAAGTGTAAAAGAACAAAGTCTAAACCAACACGCCATTCATATTATAACACGTGTTTAAGGCACTGGATCCGGACTTGCATAAAAGGCAGCATAGAAATATTTAAAAAAAACAAATTCGGTACCAAAAGAAAAAAGAAAAAATAAATAAATGGTAAATTGCATTGTAGAAGAATCTTGCAATGAGGACCGTTGGATTTATATGGAGATAGAAGATGAAGGTGCACACGTGCCTGCCCTCCTTAACTCTCTTTCTTTCTGAGTACTAAAATCTAATCATGAAAAGCTGAGTTTCAGAAAACGACAACCACCACCGAGAACACATAAAAAACTAAAAAGGTTAAAAACACTACTAACACACTGATTGATTGGTAAGCCACTTTCAAGTTAAAAGTTTTCGGTATTCTTATCCCCATAATGTGATGCGTACAGTATAATTAATTATAAAAAATAATTATTAATATAAAATATATATTTATCTATATTTTAATAAAACATATTATCTTAATTTAACATTAATATTTTTAATGAATAATATATGTTCTAGTTTTTTAATTAAAATAATTTAAATATATAATAAATTAATAATAATTATATTTTATATTTTTATATAAAAGTATTTAATGTATAAACATAATTATTAAATTAATATTAATTTTTTTAAAGAATTTTTACTGTTTTTAAAATACTGATATTTTAATAATTTTAATCGTTAATTTAATGATTTTAATTATAAAATATATATAATATATTAATTAAAATTATTATAACATTGATATTTTAAAAATATTTAAAAAAATTTCAATTTTTTTTCTATTACTATTCTTTGAGCAGTTGTGGGCCCATTTTAATTCAGTCAACTGACCCATGAGCATGGCCCATTGTCAGTTTTATTCAATCATCACACACCCTCTCTTTTGTCGTTTTCTGATCACTCTCACTGCAAAAGACACACTGTTCATCCTTAGTGTTTAATTTATTTTTTTTCTTTCGATGCTGACAAATGGTTAAAAAGAAGATTGGTTTACGTTGCCACCAAGGCAAATTTAATTGAGTAAAGTTCACTAATAATTTAACAGTATTTTTTGAAATTTTATAAAAAATTAATTTTGATATACTGGTTGTATAAAATAATTTTATCATAAATTTTAGAATTATACTAAATTAGTCAATTTAATTATGTTAATTGAAAATCGATTACCAAACCTGTCCCAATTCAAACAAAAATTGTTTGGCAACCAATAAAAAAATTAACTCATCGGTCGAATCGATAAATTTTTTTATAGTTAATTGATCTAAAATAATAAAATATAAAAATTAATTTTTTCTAAAAACATATTATTTTATTAAATTGAATATCGAATAAATTTTTAAATATTTAAATATTTTATTTTTACGGTTTAATTATTAATTTAATTTTCAAAATATTGATAAGTTTTACTTATACATTTGATTATATAATATTACATAAATAAAAATAATTATTTTTAAATTAAAAAAAATGTAGTTAAACAACTATTTAAAATATTTGATATCCGTACATCATTAAACTCAACTTATAAATATATTTTAAAAGAATGTTATATTTTAAAGTATTCCTTAAACTTTAGAAATCAACTAATATTATTAATTTTTACATATTTATCTATGTTTATACTTAGCTTATTTTTTATTAGAATAATTAATTACTAAAATAATTGAATTTTATGCAATGAATGAAATAATAACATTTCTTATATTAGAATAATAATTTTTCCCATAAAAATAACCAAGCTATTTTATTTTCAATAATCGACCTTTCATAATATAACCACAGTATATGGATAAATAAATTTATTTATTCATGTACGACGATTAAACTCCACCCACATATTCAAAAATTTTTTCGAACATGTAATGAAACAATAAATATTATTAATAATCAAATTGAAAATTTTCAACACTCAACATAGTACAAAATAAAAATTAGTGCAAAATATCAATAATTTGGAATAATTAAACTCTTTTGACATGTGTAATTAAACATTTAAAACAGATATTTTGAAACTCTCTGCTATAGTATATTCAAAAACATATAAATATACATGGGGTTTTTTTCTTTTATAAAATATATTTTTTTTAAATTCTCAAAACAAATTAAAAGAACATTATGGCACATTTGAATCATATTAGTATATTTTTATTTTTTAATTAATTTAATTTTATTTAAATAATTTAAATTTTTTATTTAAAATTTAAATTGATATAATTTAAATTAATAATTTAATTTAATTTAATAAAAATACTCATATTATTATATTATATAATTAATTATATTTATTGAGTCTTAAAAAAATTAACCGTCTAATTTTAAATTAAAAAAAAGTGTATCTATATTATTTTATATTAAAACTTTTAAATAACATATTCTTATTTTTTAGAATTTTCAATTTAAATAAACGTACTAATATTATTTTAAATAATTTTAAAATTAATATAAATATGTTTATTTAAAATTTTGTAATTTTAATCTTTTAAATAAACATGAGAGTATTACCAATGGATGGTCATGAATCTTGAGCTTTGTCTTAAAAGGGATTAACTTATTTAGAATATCAAAAAAAAAATTTCAAGAAAAACTGCATTTTTAGAAGTTCTAAAGTGAACTTTATGGGAAAAAAAAGAGATTATAGAAAATAAATATTTTTTAATTTATTTTGGGAATTAAATATTTTTATATTTTATACAAAATGAAAAAAGTCCAATATATTTAATTTTTCTTATAATTCATTGAAAAACGAAATAAAAAATACTATACTAAGTGATTTGTAACAAATTTGTGGTGTTTATGTAATCCTATTATATTTAATATATTAAAAATAAAAAGTTTTATTTTTATATAAATACTTGTATGTTGTATTTTTTACTTTTAAAATAATACATAAGAATGAAACCTGTGAACTAGTAAATTTTTTAATTAAACTTTAATCTTTATCAATAATTAGATGGTAACAGTAACAAACAGTAATAAAGGGAATAAGATTCTTAATCATTGTCATCGCTTACCCCCTTGCCTTTATCATAGTCACTTTTCATTTTGGGATTCTTACATTTTTATTATATAAAAAAAAGTATAGGGACGAGTTAATAATTCAGAAATTACACGAGCAACGCGTAAACTATTAAATATATTAAGTAAGATGTTTTTTTAAAATAAATAAAAAAATTAATATTACTACTTTACATTAAAATACACTAAAAATTCATATTGGACTTTTGATGTTTATTAGCACCCATTTTACCCAATTTTTGTAGTAAGATGCTTGATAAAAAAACCCTTTAAAATTTAAATAGTTAAAATTTTCAATATATTTATAATGTATTTATTAACAAAAAACAATTAATCTTTTTATAAATAATAACCTTAACTAGCTTATTCAATGCACTTATTAAAATTGTAAATATGTTTAAAATTTAGCTACTGAGCACTCAAAATGTATAAGAGAATAAAAAAATTAAATTTTGGTTATTTTAATGAATTTTATTTTGTGGTTTTTTGTTATGAAAATGTTCTATTTGTAAATTGACTAAATTCCTAAGGACCATTTATTAGCAAGAGACATGTGTTTAAGCATAATGTGTAACAACTTAACCGGTAATTAATACTGTCTACAAGAAACTTAACCGGCAATTAATTACTGTCCATATTCATCATTATCAAGATGTAATGTGAGGCCAATTCTTCAACCAAAAAAGGAATTCAAGATTTCAAGGCCAATTCAAACACTTCCAATGTACTCTCAAATAAAAAAAGTTATTGTTACAAAAAAAAGTTAAAAATATTGTTAACAAATCATATTTTAAAATATTTGTTACGAATAGAAAAAAAATCGAAACTTGTAATGTTTATATCTATAATTTTTTTATATTCTTAATAAAGTTTGCTAATAAAAATAGAGTCTAATTTTAATATATTAATAATATAAAATATTTTATATAATCGTTTAATCATATTTTTGTATAATTATTTTTATAAATAATATAAAAATTAGTTATTTTAAAATAAATAAAAAGCTATTGTTAATTTAGATATGAGATGTGTAAAAAATTATTTTTTATTTTTGATATTGAAATGGCACTTGCACTTTTTTAAATTGTGAATGGTTGTATGTTAATTTTAAATATGAAACTGTTTAATTTAAAATGCATAAATTCAACCTTTTAATTTGTAAAGAGTACGAAAATCAAACTCTTTAATTTCTTAAGTATAAAAATTAGATCTTTTAATTTCAAAAAAGTCGAATTCTCCAATTTTAGTTCCTTCCACAATTTTTAAAACATAAAAAAATTATAATATTAGAATATCACTCGTTTCATTTAAAAAAAAACCTAGAATTTTGTCCTAACGAAACTACTTGTGAAGTTAAAAATTTAATTCTAATATCATATTCATAAGTCATAACCCTTCACATCATGGATGAATTAATTAAAACAGAGTTTTCTTAATTGATGCAGATTACCAATTACTGTAACAAAGGTAACATAAAAAAAGTCACCAAAAAAAAGGTAACATAAAAAGAAAATAAAAGGGAAAAAAATGAAAATTAATGCAATGAACAATGGAGGTAAAATGGGGAACGTACAAACCACAAAAACAATTCTCAATTCTGTGGGCTGGTACAGAAGAAATTCAGCATTGTATTTGTATTCTGTATAGTACTACCACATTTATCTAGAGAAAGAGAGAGAAAGAGAGAGAAGAGTATTTCAGAAGCTCACTGCTTCGCTCTGATTTTGAGGCATGCATTAGCGAGAGAGAGAGAGAGAGTAGTGAGTTATGACCTATGAAGAGTACTAGTAACTGCAACAAGTTTCACAAACACATACTCCATTGTCATTTTCTTTTTTCTTTTTCTTTTTTCGTAACTGCATTTGTGTTGTGTTTTGTTTTGTGAGTTCTCTTCTTCATTCACAGCATCATCTCTCTCTGGTGTTCTTCATATTGAGAAAGAGACACAAAAGAAAGAATCCCAGGTGGGTTTTTCTTTTTTACTTTTTTTTAATAAATTTATTTCCTTTTGCTATGATTGTTCCATTTCCTTCTTCTTCTTCTTCTTGGTGTTTTTATTATTTTTATTTTTATGATGCTGTTCTGTTGCAGTGTGCTATCTCTGTTGTTGGTGTCCTTTATCATCATTTTTTTTATTTTTTATTTTATTTTTTATCCCCCCTTTTTCTTAGTTTCCATTTTGGGTCTTGCATGGTGGAAATTAATAGCTTCCATTTTCTTGAGCTTCTTCATTTATGTACTTTCATATATTTTTTGGGAGGTCAACACAGAATCTACCAATTTCAATGGTACTCCCCCCCCCCCTCCCCCCAACAAAGGAAAAAGGCATTAAATTTCATTTGATTAGTGTGATATGGATTCAAAGTTTCAAGCTTTATCCCTATTTAGTGTCATTTCTTTATCCATTCATACTTAAATTATTATTATTTTTAAAAAAATTGTTCATTCAATATATGTTGGTCTGATTATTGAACAGGTTCTTTTGTGTTTGAGATAATGCTGAGAAAGAGGAGCAGGTCACAGCAGAAGGATCAGAACCAAATGGATTCAAATTCTGATCACTATTCTCCTCAGTTCCTTGCTTTGGGGCAAAACAAAACTCAACAAAACCATTCAATTTTCAACAATGTCCCATGTCTCTTTGTTGGTTTTGGTCCTAAAGGTCTTTTAGATGCTGATTCAGTTAGAAGCCCTACTTCTCCATTAGATTCTAGAGTTCTTTCAAATCTTGGGAACCATGTTGTTAATATTAGGACCCCAAAATCATCATGTAATCAAAGGAGTTGGGATTGTTGCAAAGTAGGACTAAGCCTTATAGATTCATTGGAAGATTGTCCCAAGTTCAATGGGAAGATTCTAAGGTGTTCTGAGAGCAAGAACATTAGTGTTACTCCCAAGGCCTCAAATTGTGAAAAGGCCTATTTGGATTACAATTTTGATTCAACATCATCAAAGTCATTGCCTAAAGATTTTTGTAAGGCTCCTCCTCCTTTCACAACACAAAAAATTGGATCTATTCTCCAAAAGGGTGGTAGTGAGTCTAGTGTTCTATTTGAGATTGGAGATAGTGGCTTAGACCATGAGATTTTTGGGAAAACAAGGTCATGTTCATTGGATTCTTGTAGTCCGTTGAAGACCCTTTATTCTGATTTGGTTAATTCGTCGAATACCGATCCAAACAAGGACGATTTTGCTTTGAAAGATGTGGTTGTGATGAACACAACCACCCAATTGAGCTCCCCTCCTCATTTTATTGGAGGAAGCAAGAACTACTCAAAAAACACACTTTCCATGTGCTCTTGTTCCAATGAATTCATAAAGTCTTTATCAGCTAATGAGATTGAAAACTCTGAGGACTATACATGTGTGATTTCGCGAGGCCCGAATCCCAAAACAACTCACATTTTTTGTGATTGCATCTTGGAGACTCATCATGACAACAACGATGAGTTCAAGAATCATCTTAAAATTGAAGAGATGGAAAAGGAGAAGGGAGTAGTATCCCTGCTACAAACTCCAATCCATTATCCCTCTAGTGAGTTCTTAAGTTTCTGCCACCATTGCAAGAAGAAGCTTGAAGAGGGTAAAGATATTTACATGTATAGGTGAGTTATAACTTGGTACTATTACATTTCCATCTTGTTATATATTCTTAGTGATGATGTATGTAGCTTCTTAATAGTGAACTAAAGATCTTTCTAATTCAAAATTTCACTAACAATGGCATAGGTTATAATATAATTTATACAACATTCAAGAATTAGGACAACTTACATAGACCCCAAATAGGAAGAATCATATTACTCTATACACATTTATTTGTCGAGGAGAAACCATAAATCCTACTAATTTAGTATGTGTAGAAATTCCCTTAATTTAAAATCTCCCTCGCATCGATTGCCCGTTTGTGTAGGGATAACAATACAACCCGTACCTGCGGGTACCTACCCCTGTCTTCTTTGAATGATTGAATTTGATTCTAATTAAGATTTGGATGTTCTTTTACAACAACACTGCAGGGGTGAAAGAGCATTTTGCAGTCTAACATGCCGTGCCTTGGAGATCATGAATGACGAGGAGTTAGAGGAAGAATCAGATAATACTCCTTCTTCTAGGAACTCTCCAAATCAAGAACATGGTGAGAAACTTTTTGAGACTGGAATCATCACATCTAATAGATAGAACTATACTCGAGTCTAGTTCATATTCCTAAACTCCCCACAGTTCCTCTGAATTGAACAATGAGAAGGCGTGGACGCACCATGATCATCTGTTACACTATGAGCTGTTTTATGTGCATCTATCAGCAGCCATGGATGGTCATTTTGTACATCGTCGCGTTTGCATGCATCCGCCATTGTTGGTGTCTGATCAATTTTCAAGCTTTGATAGGGTCTTTGGTGGTTTCTGCTTCACGTTTAAGCTTCGGAGATTGGTTTCTTTCTTTTATATATGAAGCAGAGTTTGTATGTTATGAAAAACTGATTAGTAGCATGCTGAAATTAAACTATTGAAGGGTTGAAGCACATTTTTCCGGCTTCCCTTATCTTTTTGATGTTTGGTTGTAGTATCAGAAACTCTATGTTATTATCTATAACTTATAAAGAGGATTGGGGGGTTTGGCTTCCAAAGTTTTATTTCCATTTTAACACTAATCATATTTGGCTTTACTACTGATCTAAAAAATTGGTCAAAAAATAAAAGAAAAAAAAAGTATAATTACATGTATGTTATAAATTTAAGAATGAGGCTTTAGAGAACAGGAGAAAAGAAAATATACAGAATAAGAGATGATTTTAGTTAATGAATGCTTAATTTAAAACACAACAACGAGGTTATTTATAGTCAAATAACTCTTAGTTAATTAAGCTAGGTGACCTTTATAAATCATTATCAATTTAAATTTTAAAATTCACTTACAATTTAGAATATCTATAATATTACATTTATAACACTTCTTTTTGGATATTACTACGATAGACTAGTGTCATTAGTTTTACGATGTCATTAAAATTTTACGATGTAAATGGTTAAATTAGTCTTTCGAAATATCACTCGTTCTGTAAATTAGTTTTCGAATATTTTTATTTAATTAAATTCATCTTTTAAAGATTGTAAGTTAGTTATTTTAGTCTTTTCGTCACTATTCATGTCAAAATTTGTTGATGTAACACGTTAAATGACACCACAATACACACTTAGTAGTTCTAATTGGCGGCTAACATGATAAACTTATGAAATTAGATCAAATCAACTCCAAATTGAGGGATTTTAATATCTCAAGTTATTCCCTCAATTAGGTTTTAATTTGATCTAATTTCATAAACTTATCATACTAATAGTAAATTAAGACTCACATGTGTGTATTGTAGTATCACTTAACATGTCACACTAACAAATTTTGCAACTGTTAACGAAGAAAATAACAGAAAGACTAATGTGATTAATTTAAAATTTTTTAGGGACTAGTTTAAAAAATTTGTAATATTTTAGAAACGAATTTGACCATTTATCCAAATTTTCCAAATGAAAAAAAATCTCATTGAAGGAAAAATAATATACTATCTCATTATACCTTGGATAAGTTATTTCATTAAAAAGCTTACTAAGAAAAACCGAAATTTGAGACAAAAACCATAGTTATGAAAAAATATATTTTATAATATTTCTCCTGATAATTACGTCACTTAATATTTTTTAGTCAATATATTCTAATTGATGGTTTTTATGGGAGTTGAAACAAGGATCCAGAATATTAAACTTTAGAGTTTAGACTGTTAGCATAATAGAATTGATAAATCAAAAGATTATTTGTTTTTGTTTCATACCTAAAAACAAAAATAATAGGGTACAAAAAATGGTATATAATTATATATTCTGATTCAGCAGAAGTTTATATTCAATCTCTATTATAGATTATGATAAAATTTTTGCTATAATTCAATGATTATAAACACCTATTTTCTACATAAGAATTTAAATCTAATTCTTAACCCCTAGGCTCAAACCAAACTTAGATCACCTCTAAACTCTTAGTACTAATCTAACTTATAAAAGAAAAATTATACAAGCCTAATTCCAGCCATATCTTTAAAAATAACCATACAAATAAACTTCAAGATTGGCTTTTTTTTTTAAATCTATCACTTTTGTCTTTTTTTTAAACTCTTTGGCTTTTTCTATGATTTCTCTCAACTATCAATATGCCTTTTTCATTACAGAAAGATAGATATTTGAAAAATATGAATGAAAAAATTAAAGCTTTTGTGTGTATCAATGACTATTAGTGCTCGCTCTGTTTTTCTTCCTTCTCACTTTCGAAGAGTGTTTAGTGTTTACTATATAGAGAAGCACTTATCCTTTTATTTAATAATTAATTTGTATATGTTATATGAAATTTTAATTGCGAAATGGGTTGTAATGTAGTGTACTAATTAGCTTGAACGAACCTTAACCTGATCTTTGTGTTCACTTTTTAGTGTTTGTGGAGACTGGGGACTCAAACTAATCTTCAAGTTTGATTCTTCTTTTACATAAAAAGAAAATTGTACGTAGCATACAATTATTGCCTGCGATTATTGGGCATTTATTATTATTTTTGTTTGGTAGGTAAGTTGATAACAATGGTGTTAATATTTTAATTTTTGGCACATAATTCTGACTTGTGTGTAATTTCTGTGATCTTTGCTGCGGGAATTTTTGTAGTGAAAAGTACAACTGGGTGAAATTTGACAACCTTTATTACATTTATAAAAAAATATGTATATTACAGAGGATAAAGTTTTTTGTAGATTTTTTTTTACTAAAAAAAATTAACTTTTACTTTTTACCAAAATTTTACTCTTCGGTCCTAATATTACTTTCAATGCTGCAGTCTAAGCCTTGATGAAACTGAATGGCCAAATCTGGCAAATATGTGGTTGATACTGTTGGATTAACTGCCACTGGTGATGTATTTGTTGCTTGTAATTAGTGGGGCTATTTTTTTTATATAAAAAAATTGTGTAATTCATTATTATGGATAATTGGTGTATTTTTTCTGGATATGAATTAAATTTTTTATTTGTTTTAAATAACAAATCGAATCCTCATATTTGAAAAAATAGAGAAATCTGAGAGTCAGATTTGATAGGATTACAAATCTCAGGTCAGATTTGTATATTCAAAAAAATTTAAAATAAAAAACTCAAATCTAACCCTTAAATTTGTATTTAAAAAAAATTTAAAACCACAAATCTAACCCTTAAATTTGTAGTTATCAACAAAAAAAATTTAAAACACCACAAACCTGATTTTTAGATTTGTGGTATGTATATAAATAAAAAACACACCAACTTTTTACCTTATTTAAAAATACCACCTTGTATTCTAATATTAAAAATACAAAGCGATAATTAGTGTGTCTTACCGGTTTGCCAATGGCGGTGGTGGTGGTTATCGGTTGGTGTCGACAATGGTGATGATTGATGATGATGGTAATGTGATTGGTGTCAATAGTGATTGGTATTAAGGATAAATTTATTATTATTGTTTAAAAATTATTTTTGTTCAAATTTGTATCTTTAAAAAGATCAAAATGGTTATTTAATCTCGTACAAAAGTAATTGATTTTAAGAAATGAATATATTTATATGCATCATGCATGTTCTACATGGGGTTAGATGGTGAAGTAAACATGATTTTTGTTTGTGGCTTGTCCATCAATCAAAGTTGTTTTAGACAGATAATCTAGCTTTACATCCATACCATGTGTTTGAAAAGTACGATGAGATAAGAAAAGAAAACAAAATTGAATTAAATTCAATTCTTGATCAATTTTTATTTTTGGAATGTATTTATCAAACATAGAACTTTTATATTTTAAATCGACTGCACCGCACACTGTTAAATTGAATTTATCTATGATAAAATAAAGATAATACCACTCATTTATCAAACGAATTACGATGTATGAAAAAGATTATATATTGCTTTATTCTATTAACATATTTAATGTATATTCAAAGTGCACCCACATGGCCACAAGGGTAAACTTAGTTTATGGCAGGGTTCTAACTTCTAACTTACAAAAGCCAAAAAATTTTATTGATGATTGTCTATGAATATAAATAGAGAAGTTTTATGGTGTGGATGGCATTAAACATCCATATCTGTAGATATTATGTGGATACCGTAGCTGATGAATACGTTTGGGATTGTTTATGTTTACAAGTTCAGTTAATGGGACAGCATATCAAGCAGTACTAGTACTTTTGCATATCTACTGCTGTACGAAAAATTAATAAGGCTAATGAGACGCTAATTATTTTTGGCAAGTTGAGACTAATGAGTAAGTTGTATTTTTTTTTGTCTATGTGACTATGACTGATTTTTGGGCTTGGAACACCATATGTGGTGCAGTTGTGCAGAAACAACTTTTCTTATGGATAAAAACATCTCAAAGGTAGCATTAAAAAGGTAATGGGTTGATGTAAAGCATAATGCCATCCACATAGGGCTGGCAATGGGTAGGGTAGGGTAGGGTTTGGACCATATCCTAACCCTACCCGCGGGTTGAAAATTTTATTGAAACTCTACCCTACCCTACCCGTGGGTTGAGAATCTCTCAATCCTTACCCGCACCCTAAAATTTTAAACCCTACCCACAGAAATATCAAATTTTTTCAAAGTAAATATAAAATTCAATTATTTCGAATTTTATACGTATTAATAACATAAAAAATAAAAAACTGATGCTCTAAATTACTAAATTAACTAACTAGTTTAGTGGTTGTTCACTTATTATAAGTCATTACATAAGAGATGTTGTGGGTTCAACTCTTACTTCCTTCACTATATAGAGAGATTTTTATAAATTATGTGTTATATATGAGGTGCGGGTAGGGTAGGGTACACCCTAAACCCGTACCCTACCCTACCCGCAGGCATACCCGGACCGTAACCTACCCTACCCGAATGGGTTGGACCGGGTTGGGTACTCGCGGGTAGGGTATGAATTGCCAGCCTTATCCACACCATAGAACTTCCCATATGAATAATGTGTATTTCTCTTACTAAACAAAAATAAAGCTTTATCATAATCTATGCTAATAGTTAGATCTTTCCTTGCCTCTTGTTCAGTCCCACAAAGTGAACATATCACCTGAAAAACAACCCAAAATATTCAATTGAATTAACATGCGAAATAACAGAAGAGAGAAGGAGCAAAGCTCGAGCTTATGAAATAGGCTCGATTGTTAATAAGCCGAGCCATAAGCCAAGCTTAATTTTCGTGAGCCAAACTTGAACTTGGTCTAGCTCGACTCACTTTCAGCCCTACTTGGTATTAACACAACATATTATGTAAAAAGTACGATGTATTTTGAATTATGCATACTTATGTGACACAAACAACTGTATACACAGAGATAGAGATACCTGGGATGTGACACACACAGAGATATCAGCATCTGATACTGATACATCATACATGTGCTCTTATAGGACACGTCATTTTTCATGAAATTATAAAGATATTTCTGAAACACAATAGGTATTTTGAATTATGCAATACTCACAAAAATACCTGATATTAACACATAATTTTAGATGCCACGTGATATTTCTCATGAAATTCTAGAAGTATTTCTCAGATTATACTCTATATTTTATGTTATTGCACTCAAACTGTGAAGGCTCAGAGTACATTATTATCACGTCTTCCATGACAACATATGTAACCAATTACATAAAAAGGTACCATGTATTTTAGATTGTACAGAGATACCTGGTATTAACACAACCTACTTATGTGACACAACCAACTGTACACAAAGGTAGAGATACCTAGAATGTGACACACAGAGATATTCAATTGAATTAACATGTGAAATAACAGAAGGGAGAAGGAGCAATACATTATTTTGGTGATACTCGAATTATCTATGTTCAAATAAATAAGCCTACCTATTTAACTTGATGACGGGGAATGTCATGTCTAAACTTCTGATCAACCTGATATCATTCTGCAGAGAAAACATGATAAGTGAAATAAGTTCTAATGAAAGAGAAAATTGGATGTCACAGGATGAGAAATAAAAATAACCATTTCAAAGTCCTAAGTAATAGAATCTGGCACTAAAGAAAAATCGGTTGTTTGTCAAGAGTAGTTTGAAATAATTGATATTCACTTTTATGCTTTCTTTATATATTAGACTTCTCACTTAATCTAATGAATAATATGAAAACTTATCTTATACAAAACGACCAACTTGAGGAACAAGAAAGAAATATAAATGTCTCGAAACTAAATTTTGAAAAAAAAAAGAAAGATGAACTGACCTTTGCCTCATTATGACAATGGCAATAGTAGAAAATCTCATGGCAGCAAGGGGGCCCTAATACGGTATCTCCGGTAATGTTGACATCTGCAGGAAACCTAAAGTTTCAACAAAAGAATTGAGAAAAAAATATGCAAACTAAGTGAACATGAGATTTTATTGTGTTCCATATATCCTCTCTATCCCAAGTCATTAATCTTTTCGTGTTCTTTTGATTGGTCCAATTTTTCTCCATGCATGGACTCTGTATTTGATAATAGATTGTATACTTTTTCTCAGATTGTACTCTATATTTCATGTTACTGCACTAAACTGTGAAGGCTTAGAATACATTATTGTCACATCTTCCATGATAACATATGCAACCGACTACATAAAAAGGTACTATGTATTTTAGATTGTACAGAGATACCTGGCAATCTGGTATTAACACAACCTACTATGTAAAAAGTACGGTGCATTTTAGATTATGTATACTTATGTTCACAACCAACTGTACACAGAGATAGAAACACATGGGATGTGACACACAGAAATATCAGAATCTGATACTGATACATGTGCTCTTATAAGACACGTCATATTTCATGAAATTATAAAGATATTTCTGAAACACAACAGGTATTTTGAATTATTTGATATGCACAAAAATTCATGATATTGACACATAATTTTAGATGCCACGTGATATTTCTCATAAAATTCTAGAGGTATTTTTCAAATTGTACTCTATATTTCATGTTACTGCACTCAAACTGTGAAGGCTCAAAGTACATTATTGTCACGTTTTTCATGACAACATATGCAACCGATTACATCAAATGGTAACCTGTATTTTAGATTGTTCAGAGATACCTGGTATTAACACAACCTACTATGTAAAAAGTACGGTGTATTTTGGATTATGCATACTTATGTAAAACAACCAACTGTACACAGAGATAGAGATACTTGGGATGTGACACACAGAGATATTCAATTGAATTAACATGTGAAATAACAGAAGGGAGAAGGAGCAATACATTATTTTGGTGATACTCGAATTATCTATGTTCAAATAAATAAGTCTACCTATTTAACTTGATGACGGGGAATGTCATGTCTAAGCTTCTAATCAACCTAATATCATTCTGCAAAGAAAACATGATAAGTGAAATAAGTTCGAATGAAAGAGAAAAAAAATTGAATGTCGGAGAAATAAAAATAACAATTTCAAAGTCCTAGGTAATGGAATCTGGCACTAAAGAAAAATTGGTTGTTTGTCAAGAGTAGTTTGAATTAATTGATATTCACTTTTACGCTTTCTCTATAAATTGGACTTCTCACTTAATCTAATGAATAACATGAAAACTTATCTTATACAAAACGATCAACTTGAGGAACAAGAAAGACATATAAATGTCTTAGAACTAAAACTTGAAAGAAAAGAAAGATGAATTAACCTTTGCCTCATTATGACAATGGCAAAAGTAGAAAATCTCATTGCAGTAAGGGGACCCTAATACGGCATCTCCGGTAATGTTGACAATTGCAGAAAACCTAAAGTTTCAACAAAAGAACTGAGACACAAATATGCAAACTAAGTGAACATGAGATTTTATTGTGTTTCATATATCCTCTCTCTCGCAAGTCATTGATCTTTTCGTGTTCTTTTAATTGACCCAATTTTTCTCCATGCATGGACTCTGTATTTGATAACAGATTGCATGCTTTTTTCTCAGATTGTACTCTGTATTTCATGTTACTGCACTAACCTGTGAAGGCTTAGAATACATTATTGTCATGTCTTCCATGACAACATATGCAACTGACTACATGAAAAGGTACCATGTATTTTAGATTGTACAGATATACCTAATATTAACACAACCTACTATGTAAAAAGTACAGTGTATTTTGGATTATGCATACTTATGTAAAACAATCAACTGTACACAGAGATAGAGATACCTGGGATGTGACACACACAGAAATACCAACATCTAATACTGATACATGTGCTCTTATAGGACACATCATTTTTCATAAAATTATAAAGGTATTTCTAAAACACAACAGGTATTTCGAATTATGCAATATGCACAAAAATACCTGATGTTTGACACATAATTTTAGATGCCACATGATATTTCTCATGAAATTCTAGAGGTATTTCTCAGATTGTACTCCATATTTCATGTTACTGCATTCAAATTGTGAAGGCTCAGTGCACATTATTGTCACATTTTCCATGACTACATATGCAACCGATTACATAAAAAGGTACCATGTATTTTAGATTGTACAGGATACCTGGTATTAACACAACCTACTATGTAAAAAGTACGGTGTATTCGGTGTATTTTGGATTATGCATACTTATGTGACATAACCAACTGTATACAGAGATAAAGAAACTTGGGATGTGACATATAGAGATATCAGCATCTGATACTGATACATTTGCTCTTATAGGACACGTCGTTTTTCATGAAAATATAAAGGTATTTTTGAAACAGGTATTTCGAATTATGAAATATGCACAAAAATACCTAATATTGACACGTCATTTTAGATACCACGTGTTATTTCTCATGAAATTCTAGAGATATTTTTCATATTGTACTTTATATTTCATGTTACTACACTCAAACTATGAAGGCTCAGAGTACATTTTAGTCAAATCTTCCATGACAACATATGCAACCAATTATATAAAAATGTACCATGTATTTTAGACTGTAAAGAGATATCTGATATTAACATAACCTACTACGTAAAAAGTATAGTGTATTTTGAATTATGCATACTAATGTATATGACAGAACTAATTGTACACAGAGATAGAGATACCTGGGATGTGAATATGTGACACATAGAGATAGAAGCATCTGATACTGATACATGTGCTCTTAGGACACGTTATTTTTCATGAAATTATAAAGATATTCTGAAACACAACAGGTATTTTGAATTATGCAATATGCATACAAATATCTGATATTGACACATAATTTTACATGGCACGTACTATTTCTCATGAAATTGTAGAGGTGTTTTTGAAGCACAACGAAATTTGATATTTTGAATTATGCAGTATGCACAAAAACATCTGATATTGACCCATATAGTTTTACATACCCATTTAATTTGTTATTAACTGATTAGATTGTATACTGTACTCAAACTGCAGAGACTCAAAGTATATTATTGTCATCTTTTTTATGATCACATATGCAACCAACTATATAAAAGATACCATGTATTTGAAACTATACATAGAAATATAGTATTAAATGTGAGACCACAACTATGTGAAGAGTAGTGTATTTTGAATTATACATACAGTATCAAATGTTGACATATATTTTTCCAGGAGTACCATAAAAATTTTGAATACCATAATTGAATGACTATAATAAGATTATTCCCACGAACTACTCTTAACTAATAACTACTAAAACAATTTCATTTTCACTTAATTTGCAGTTTACTTTTCATAAGATAAATAATGATTAGTTAAACTAGGAATTAAGGTTTAAAAAATTCACTAATTACCAAACATGAGAATTGATATTTTCAATTTAAAATTTTAATATTTTATTCCTACAATGCATTTAAACAACATTATTTAAAGAAAAAAGAACAAGTTTTCATGGTTGGAGTTATGAGATTCAAGAGAATTGGCCATGGTAGCCACAGACAAAATTGACTATGAGAAAATTCAAATAAAAGCAAATGATAATAAGACAAGTTTGGACTTTTTTTGTCTCTCTAATATTACTGTTGAAAAAAAAAGAGCATTAATATTGATGAGAATAATCAATTAAAAATAAAATAGTGTAAATTATACAATAAATTATAAAAAATATACATCCATCCCCTAATGACAACGACGTCGTCTTGGTCGTGTCTTACATTCGAAGCTCCCATTGGAACCACTCTAAACTGATGAAATCTCAAAGAGAATCTAATTGAGAAGCTCAAAAGACTATTTATAATCAGAAAAGAAAAATATTAGAGGGTTTTATACAAAAAAAATTGGCGAGAAAAAAAGAGAATGAGAAATTCGAATTCCAAAGACAACAATATCGTCTTGGTAGTGTGTTAAATTCAGAGCTCCGATTGGAACCTCCTAAAATATCATATAATAATAAATCAAAATCTGGATCTTTTTAATTGGCTATGATGGATTGCTTTGATAGGGTTTTTTCACAAGAAGAAGAAGATCTGGTCGAACAAAGCACAAAGAAAGTTAAAACTCGGGATGAGGTGGACCTGAATCAACTAGTGGATCCTATGGGCACTTTGGTTATGGGTGATCCCCATGACCCAGTGGTTTCGAAACTCACTTACAAGAAAGCGCTCTTGGCTATCACCGGATCCCGCCTTGAAGGGATACCAGAAATAGGGCTTGCTAGTGATATGGTGGAAGACAGTCCTAATCCCAAAGATCGATGGTATAAAGAGGACAATGATCAACAGGAGACTACAAAAGAGTTTGACTCTTGTCCGACTATTCCTATTTCTAAGAAAGAGTTTGAAGAGTGGTGCAAATCTTGGAATAATGCCCTCATTGTGATGTTGTTAGGCAAGAGGGTTGGTTTGGCCTTCGTGGAACAACGTCTAATAAGAGATTGGGTAATGAAAGGTACCATTGGTGTCATTGATATGTGATGGTAATCAGTGGCTAAGAGAATGGGAGATTGAATCTTGGCCTCTTTTTCACTTTACTTGTAACTTTACTTTATGTTGAAAAAATACAAGAGATATTTTGGTTTTGTCTCCTGACGTGGTACAAGCCAGAACAGAGAAGAGAGTAGAGAATGACACCTAGATGTTTCCTGGTTCGGCTACCTAGTGCAATATAGCCTACATCCAGTCTCCATCACAACAATGATAGAATTTCACTATCTTTTCAACATATTACAATCACCAATTCTCCTTAGGATCTACCCTAATCCTATATGGGACAAGTCCAGATTCTAACCCAATTTGAACTTGACTAGGACTCACCCTAGCTTTCAAATACAAAGTGCTAACTAACTTGTAAGGGAATAAGTCCATATTCTAACCCAACCTGAACTTGACTAGGACTCACCTTACCTTTCAAATGCAAAGTACTAACCCAACTTGCAAGAGGATCTCCTCAAGATCATGATACAAAACAGAAAAACTTACAAAGGATTTCTGAAATAACTTAGACTTTTTATCCAAGTCTAGCTCACTGGCTTTTTTTACAAACCTTGCCATGTTTGCCTTTTCCTAATGAAACTCAGACAGACTAAACTGAGAAAAAAATTAGAAAAAAAAACCATGAAGGAGAAAAATAAACAGCTCAGTAATTTATCAGAACCCAAATATTGTGCTCCCACTCCTTGCTCCAATCCTTGGCCGTTCACCCCTATTATAGAGGAGTGAAGCTTCTAGGGCTTGAACCCTTGCTTCAACACATGTTGGGTGTTTTTCTCCCAATACACAGATGCAACATGCAACCTTACTTTCAGTCTTCTCTTTCAACCTTTTTCTTCATGCATCTTGAATCTGAGCCGTGCGTTCTTGCTTTGATCCCAAGTTTATTTCTTGACCGTAGATTCCAAGCAGAGCACCATTGATTTCACCTTCTCCATAGTTTCCAGAACAGCTTGTACAGAGTTGATTTCTTCATGGTTCCTTGATGAAGCACAAATAGAAAAATCACCTTTTTGTGATTCTCTTTTCTAAAGAAATCTTTTCTCTTGTTGTAGCCCATTTTCTTTCTCTTCTTGCTTGAATTTGGAGTTAAACTTTTTGTCCTACCATTGCCCTAGCTTCAGAATTTTCCCATTCTTTCTTTTTGTTACAGAGTGATGTGATATGAAAGAAAGATAAGAGAAAGAAGAGAAAATTTTTGGTTCGGTGGATGTGAAGAGGTTCAAATGAAATTGAAATGAGTTACCTAATTAGCAACTATGGTGAATGAATAGATTTGAGTGTGGACCACTGTTTAGGCTTAGATTATGGATATGGGCTTGTTTATATTCTTGGGCTTATTTTCTTTCTTTGATCCTTGAAGCATTCTTTTTATTTCTGATGAAAATTTTTGTGATGGCTTTTGTTCAAGGTGAATCAATACTTGGGCTTTATGAGTTTGTTTGTGTGAGTAGACCAGATGCTATATGGCTTGTAAGGATCTTAGGCCAATTGTTTCCTTTCTTTCACTTGGCTTAAAGACTTGTTTTTGTTTCTGATAGAAGGATTTTAGATGATAGCAATTATATGTATCCTTGGGCCATGATTGTATGTGCATATGGGCTTGAGCATTTGCTTCTTGGACCAGTTTTAATTCAGTTTAATTTTTGCACACTAAACAAAATAAATTACACAACCAATTGGATAATAGCCCAATAATATTTAGTCATCATCTTAATCATAGTTTAGTTCTCTAAACTCAATAATATGGGTTGTGACTACTTTCTTGTTCATTTTTCAGATGACGAGGACTATTCCCATGCACTTATGGAAGGGTCATGGATTATAGCTAGGCATTACCATATTGTCCAAAGATGGATGCCCTTCTTCCTCACATAAGAGAATGTGGTTCGAAAGATTGTTGTATGGGTTCGCATCCCAAACTTGCCTATAGACCTCTATAGTCGGTGATTTCTTTGGAGGGTAGGTTCTACTATTGGCTATATGTTCAAAATAGATCGTGCAACTTCTAAACACTCAAGGAAAAAGTTTGCGAGGATTTGTGTGAAAATCGATCTAACCAAGAAATTGGATCCCCACATTTCCATTATGAGAAGCAAATCGAACATTGAGTATGAAGAACTTTATCAAATTTGTTTGTCTTTCGAGAAGTATGGCCATCGTTCAGAATCTTGCTACAAAAATCTTGAAACTAAGCGTCAACTCACTAAGTCAACTTCGGTGATGATGAAAACTCCAATGAAGGGAATACCGTTACTGGGAAAGGTGACCAAATGGAAAGAATAGTGAGGGAATTAATGTCTGGGATACTAGCACTAATGCCACGTCTAATTTCGGACCATGGATATTGGTCAAGAGACTAATCACGAGAAAGAAAGATATTTCCTTCCAAAAAAAGAAAAAGGGATCTTTTAATGAGTATGATTCCTTAGCAAATATAGCAAGGAAGGGAGATCTGGGGCCCAGATATGTGGAAGGGGGTCCCGTTTCAATGCCTTATATGAAAAAGGTGAGGAAGATGCCAAAAAGGGTACTATGGAAGGGTTTAAGGACCAAATTGATTCTGGGCTCCAGGTTATCAAGGCCTAAACTATTATTGAGAAGGATACCTACCATAAAAAGCTCCCCAAGTTTAATGCTCTTAATTATCAAATAGGCCATAAAAAGGCCCAATTGTGAAGAATTGGGCTACAAAAAATGAGAAACTCATAATCACTAAAGCTAAAAATTATGGGTTATGCTATGGTGCTGAACAATAAATTTTTCAGCAGGTGCGGAAGATGGGTGGATCTTTGGAGTGCTTGACGCTTGGCAGCGGTGTCAACACTCACAGACAGAGACTCAGAAGGAACAGAAATTATCGGAAAGTGGATTAATTAGAGATGTTAGATTATAAGTTAATAAGATGAATAATATGTTGGGCTTTTTGGTAATGTTGGAGGTTGAATTTTTGGTAAAAGTAGGCTATGTGTAGTACTATTGATGAAGATGAAAGAAAATTAAAAATTTTTTGATTTGTTGGTTATAATTGGATTTTTATGTTTTTGTACATGAATAGCCCTTATATGCAGGGATTGACAAAAAAAAAAAGCAAAATGTATTTAGGGTTGCAGACTAAAACAAGTATAAATTTCTTTTGAGAATATAAAATTATATGATAAGAATATAAATTAAAAGATAAATTTAATAGTATTATTAGTTTGAAATTATAAAATTTGAAATAAATAAAAATAGTAGAATAAATTTCAAAATTTGAAATTATTAAAAATTAAAAAAAAAATTTAAAATTTTTGAAAATTGACACTATTGGTAATTAACGTTATAAAATAAATTTTAAAATTTAATTTAATAATTTAATTTAATTTTAATAAAAAATATTCGAATTATTATATTTATATGATTAATTTAAATTATTTGAATAAAATTAAATTAATTAAAAAAATAAAAATATACCAATAGAATTCAAATCGTATAAAAATAAAAAAAAAACTCTATAGTAGTACTTTTGTTTAAATTTTTTCATTAAAATTACTTATTGAAAAATTTATTCTATAACGTTAATTACCAATAATTTTAAATTTAAAAAATTCCAAAAATTTTAATTTTTTTTTCAAATTTTTAATAATTTCAAATTCTGAAATTCATTCTATTATCTTTATTTATTTTAAGTTTTATAATTTCACACTAATAATACTGTTAGATTTATCTTTTAGTTCATATTAGTATTTTTATCCATTACGGGAATATACATTTTTTAAAAGTACGGTTTATTTTGTTCTGACAGTATAGATTATATATGGCACAAAAGATTTATAAAATTAAACTACTTTTACAAATAAAAAGTCGTAGGTTGACAAAAATCTTTGGCTAAAAAGACCAAGGTATCTATAGATAAAAAATCAAATAATAAGATTTTTAGTTATTATTTTTATATGAAAAAGTTTAATTTTTATTAATAATTAATTTTAACATTCGTTATCTAAAATTTGAAACAATTTAACGTGTATACGTTTACATTTAATTAGGTGGTAAGTCTATTGCACAAATAAAAATAATTAGGTGTTAATATTTTTTCTCTTTATGTCTATAAAAGTATAATTAGATATTAGCATAAAAAATTATACTGATAGTTATAAAATTAACTCAAAATTAATTTTTTTAAAACAATTGAATCTTGATTCTAACTTTTAATTATAACATTAGTATTCTCTCCAAATTATATGTAATAAATATTTGAAAGAACAGAAATAAAAATATAGTAAAAATTTAAAACTAAATAAAAAATTAAAATAATATGTATATAATAATAATATTTTTTATTTGAATTATATTATTTTGTTAATTTTATTTTTTGTAGAACAGAAAGGTAAAAAAAATAGAGAATGAGAGAAAAGAGAGAGAAAGATAAAGATGAAGAGTGAGAGTTTGTTAATTTTGAAAGAAAAAATTTTATTTTAATTATAATAAAAAAATATCGAATAACATATTTTGATTTGTCAAATTACTAATATAAAATATAAATTATATATAGAATAGAAATGGTAGAGAGAAATAGAAAAATAGAGAGAGGTAGAGGAGAGAGTTTAGGAATGAAGTTTATTAATTTTAGAAAAAGATATTTTTTCTCAATTTTAATAAAAGAGTGTCATGTGACTCATTTGATTATTAAATTAGATAGTAATATATGATACATAATATAGGTATATTTCAATTTCAATTTCTCAATTTTAATTTTATTGCAATTAAAGAATGTCATGTTACATATTCTGATTGTTAAATTAGTAATTAGTCATTGATATTAATATTAATAATATTAATAATGATATATAAAATAGATAGAGTGGTTGAAGGAATGAGAGAGCTGGAAAAAAAGAAGAGGGAGGAGGGAAAAATGCTTTAATTTTGGAAGAAAAGATTTGGTTTTAATTGCAATGAGAGAGTGACATATGACACATTTTAGTTATAAAATTAGTATAGAGAGGATGGACGCATTCTTTAATTTTGAAGGAAAGATTTAATTTCAATTACAGTGAGGGAATGACATGTGGCATATTTTGGTTGTAAAATTAATAAGAAAGAGAGGATAATTCTTTAATTTTAGAGAGAAAGATTTAATTCTAATTATAATAAAAAAGTAACATGTGACACATTTTGATTGTAAAATTAAAAATATATAACATAATAGAATATAATAGATAATAAATTCTTATCATATAATTTTATATTCTTAAAATACATACTTGTTTTAGTATGGAATTATAAACATTTTTTTTTGTCAATTCCTGCATATAAGAGCTATTTTAACCAACAAATTAAAACTTCTCGTAACTTTTTTCATATTCATCAATAGTACTACATATAACCTTTGGCTACCAAAAATGCAACCTCCAGCATTACCAAAAAGCCCAACATATTACTCACCTTTATTAACTTATAATCTAACCTCTCTAATTAACTCACTCCCCAACAATTTCTGTCCCTTCTGAGTCCTTGTCTGCGCGTGTTAACACCACACTGCCAGGCGTCAAGCGTTTTAAGAGGCCACGCATCTTCCGCACTTGCTGAAATTTTTTTGTTCAGCACCATAGCATTGGCCAAAAATTATGGAAAACAAGTAGCTAATATTCTTAAAGCTCCCGATGCATCTCTTCCTCCCAGATCGCGTAGTAGGAACTTGGATATGGAAGCTTTGGAAATGGTGATGTTGGATAGTATGCGTTGGTTACAACAAGAAAATAATGATGCCTTCTTGGTGACAAAGGAGTCTAGTAAGGTGTTGGAGCATCCTATTGTGAAAACAGATCTCTCCACTCAACGGTTAGGAGCAAGCTTCTCTTCGAGTGGTATGAAGGAGAAGGCAGTTAATAGCCAACAAGGCAGACCTCCTGATGTTCATATGATGGTCTCACCAGTGAGCAAGAATAAAGAGGGAAGCTCTTTCCGGGACTGCAGCTGTCTGAAGCAAATGACGAATGCCTAATAATGAATTTCAGGTTTTTCGTAACCTTCCTCTCTTTTTTTGGTCTTATGTATTATCAGTTGGAATTAAAGAGGTGCTGGTTCTAAGTCTTTTCCCACTCTTATCAAAGATTTAAGATGTGAATTTGATGCAAATTTTTTACTTCTCTTCAAAGCTCATCTTAGTGGGGATCGGGGTCTGGAAGTTAGAAATAAATTGAGGTTCCTCTTCATCATTCAAAGGTCTCAAATAACACTTTTGATGAAATCTTCAGCAAACTCAACACCAGGCTTAACTCCTGAAAGGCATCCTCTCTTTTCTTGGCAAGAAAAAATACCCAGGTGAATTCTGTCATTTCTTTTATTCCTTTATGTACTATGCAAATTGCCTTACTTCTTATTACTAGTTGTAATTTCATTGACTGTAAATGCAAAAAATTTTTTGGGAAGAAACTGAATAAAGAAAGAAGATCCACTTGTTAAGTTGGAAGAAAGTGGGTCTACAAAAGAAAAATAGGGGCTTGGGTGTTTGCACAAAGAAACTGAATAAAGAAAGAAGATCCACTTGTTAAGTTGGAAGAAAGTGAGTCTACAAAAGAAAAATAGGGGCTTGGGTGTTTGCCATATACACGCTCTTAATAAGGCTTTCATGATGAATGTTAGCTGGGGCTTATTGAGAAGAAAGATGCCCTATGGTCAAGGATATTGCAATCCAAATATGGTGGAGGTGATGATACTATTCCTTGGGTAGAAAGAAAGCAAAGCAACTCGAACCTTTGGAAAGGAGTACGCGCTAATTGGAGAATGTCACTAAAAACACCATTTGGCGGGTTGGCAATGGCGAACACATCAACTTCTGGAAATATAATTGGGTCCCTAATTTAGGGAGTTTGGATATGCATGTTAATCAGGTAAGCAATAGAAGCATTGATTATTCTAGTAACCTTATAGATTTTCTCTCTGTTTCAGGGGATTGGGATGCTGACAAAATCAAAGAATGGCTCCCGGATGACGAAGTCAGCAAGATTGTTGCGATACCCACGCCATCCCCTTGGAAAGATAAAGACCAGATTACGTGGGCTCTCACATCGGATGGATGCTTCAAACTCAAATCTGCTTACCAAGATATCCAGAATATCAGTGACAGCTTGGTGCGGAATTTGAAGTCCACAAACTAACCGACAAATGCAACGGGTCATACCAAGTAATACCTCAGGTAAGTGAGGGTCGATCCCACGAGGATTGATGGACCAAGTAACAATAGTTAAATGATTCACTTAATCAGACAAGCAGAAAATGATGTTTTAGGGGGTTTAATTGCATTAAACAGTAAATTCAGAGAATTAGAAGGTAGGCAGTGAAATTGGTGTGAAGAATATGTGAGAAAATAGTTAAGGTTTCAGAGTTATTTATTTTTTCGGATTTATATTTCTTGCCACCTACTTTAATCATGCAATATTCAATTCATGGCAAACTTTGATTGATTAAACCCTAATTTCTTAGTGATATAATTTCCTCTAACCTAATCAACCCCCAATTCCTTGGTCACTTAATGTCGGATTAACGGGTTAAGTTCAATTATAGTTTATTTGCCACAAAAATTCTAATTACCCGAATATAAGAAGATTATATGTCACGTATCTTGTTAAGTCCAAGTAATTAGCAATTTAGGAGGAATTGTTTTCAAGCTTGTGTTCAAGTAAATTACTTTTCTAAGATTTAATAAGAACTCAAATAGAAAAAGGGTTATCTTCCGATATACCTTAGTCCCTTAGATGAAGAACAAAGACAAATCCTTGAATTGAAATCAATACATTAATTAAAAGTAGAATAACAATAGTATCAATCCATCGAATAAACAGAGCTCCTAACCTTAACAGGGGAGATTTAGTTGCTCACGACTCTGAGAAAAAAACTAGGATTTTAAAAGTATAAACTATAGAATGAAGTGCATAAGAGAGAAGATAGAGCCCGAAGGGCTAAATCTTTTCCTTTTTATATCTAACCTAATTTGATTTGAAATTAAAATAAAATAATAATTCTAAACCTAAAATATTTGGTTTGTAAATAAAAATAACCAAAATAAAATAAAATATAATAATTAAAAACCAAATCTAACTAAAGATGCTCTTTTGGGTAAGGTTGCCGCATCATTGGCACTAAACGCTAGAGTGGGTGTTTAGCGCCCCAAATGGCAGAAAGCTTCAATTCAATTCTTTCTTCATGGCGCTAAATGCTAGGCTCAGCGTTTAGCGTCGTTCGAGGCAGAGAGTTCACCAACCTTGTTGTCTTCTTGGCGCTAAACGCCAAACCTTTGAGGCAGTGAGCTCGCACACGTTATGAGGCACCTGGCGCTATTTAGCGCCAAATTCACAAGATGGTTGCACACATTTCAAAGTATACGGCCGCTAAACGCCATAGCGCCAGCTCAACAGAATCCGAATTCTTCTCTTTTCTTCAGCACAAACTTTGTCAAACTTATCCAAATTTCACTTGAAATAATCAAAACACTGAAGCAACTCAAAATAACATCCAAATAGGTTTCAAACACTAAAATCTAATTAAAACTCAATAAATTCATATCTAAAATAAATAGAAAATAAAGAAAAGATGCTCACACATCACAACACCAAACTTGAACTGTTACTTGTCCTCAAGTAACTAAAAACAATATAGAACTGAGAAGTGAAGTTGTCGAAAAATTGAGTTTTCACTTAAGCTCCTGTCCCATTACTGAGTGGGGTTATTGACACTGTGATCCTAAATAGTTTCGGCATCTCACTATCCTTTGAAATTCAGAAATATCAACGTCCTTTATGACTAGAACTTGGATGATATTATCGATTCTCTTCCTCTTTGACCTTTGATTAAACCTTGAACACAACGTTTTCTTATTTCTTTTCCTTGGTGCTTTGCACCTTGAGCCTAGCCGTAACTCTTAAATGTTTTGTCTCAAGCTTTACTTGACACAAAAACACCACAAGCACTTAACTGAAAAACTCTGAGTTCTGATTTTTCTTTTATTTCTCCTAGTCAGTGGTGTTAAGAGCCTTTGACATACTCTGTATTTGCACTTGGTCTCGACTCTTAGTACTCTGTCTCAAGGATTACTTGACACATTCACACTACAAGCATATGGCTAGGAAAATAACTCCTTGAGCTCTTAATCATATTTGACCTTCCTAGCCATTGATGCTCAGAGTCTTGAACCTTGATTTTTATTTACTTTTTGCTGTTTATTTTGCTTCAAAAATCAATTTTTTGTTTAATTTAGAGAATTCATAATACTTCTCTTAATTTCTGTACTTCAAGAATCAACAACCTTAACTTCAATATCAAATATGCACCATTTCTATTCATACATTCAGAACCACAGATAAATACCTCGACATCAAGATAAATAAAGCAACTCAGAATATATAAACTCGAGTTTTCAAGCATTATATCACTTCTTTTTTTTCTCATTTTTTTAGATTCAAGCTCAATAAATAATACATGAGACAACTTTTTCTACTAAAAATAAAATACTAAAATAATAAATTAAATAGAATGAAAACACTAAAGATCATGCAAGGGTAGAAAATAAATTAACATAACATGGGAACTAACAAAGTAAGAATGGAGAGAGAAAATAGAAGGAAAGGAAGCTTAACCACCTCAATTGTCATGGTGGTTGTCTCTCTCCTCAAGCTGTGATCCGTGAAGATGATTCACTTCTTTTTAGTGCCATTAATGATAAAACAGAGAGCGCACTTGACAACACCAAACTTAAAAGTTTGATTATCCTCAAGCAAAGAGAAACTGAAAATGGGAGGGACATAACAAATCCACGAATGAGCAAAAACAAAGAAAAAATTAAAATATTGCAAAAGAAGAAGGGACTGATATAAGGGTAAGAAAAATTATTATTAATAATTTTTTTTTTGGAAAACGAGGGCTGGTGTTAAATGCCCAGGTCCGCGTTTAGCGCTGGCCAAACAGAATGCTTTTTGAAAATTGTGCCATCTTGGGCGCTAAACGCCGCTCTTGGCATTTAGCGCCAAGCAAACAGAAGCAACTCCACTTTTTATGCCATTTCTAGCTGGCGTTTGGCACCCTGCGAGGCAGGGGTCTTGTCCTGGGATACGTGCATGCTGGCACTAAACGCCCAGGTTCGCGTTTAGCGCCTATATCGACGTAAATGTTTTTCAAAATTTGTGTTTATTGGCGCTAAACTCCCAACCTGACGTTTAGCGCCACCCAAATAGAGAATTGCCTTGAAATTTGTGCCATTTTTGGCACTGAACATCCAACCTAGCGTTTAGTGCGAGAGCACTCAATTTTATTTTTAAAAATTTATTTTTGTTTTTATATTTTTACTCTTTCTTTTTATAGTCTCTTCTTGCTAATACCATCACCACTAATCTTATCTCTTGCTATCATCCAAAAAAATTAAAAATAAATTAAATATTAAAAATTGAAAATATCAAATTAATAAATTTGAGGCATTTGTTATTTCCAGGACCAAATTGACAAACATGTGGACCATTTCGACTATAAACCAATAGGAGCACATTACAAAATTAACAGACAAAATTTCACCTCAAAACAACATAGGACATACAATCATGATGCATTGCCTTCTCCACACAAGCGTGAATACTTTTCAGCAGAGTTGAGTAGCAACAACCTTGGAAGAAAAAAAATGTTGTTAGGATGATAGTTGGTAACGAATCTTAAGGGTCAAGAATTAAGACAACAGTGTTGCTACTTTAAGGAAAAGCAAGAAAATGTAAAACAATTGACTTGCCTCACTTGTCGCAGTGGAAGAAATGTAACTCAACTATTGCTCCAAGATTTCTTTTTCTATATATAATTATTTTCTCTTAAAAATTTATTGTTTAGTATAAATTTTGTACATGTAAAGCCGTTAGTATATATAAACATGTAACAAATGCAAAAATAGTTTGCAGGGGTTTGCTCCATGTACACAGAATAATAGACAAGAAAACTTCGTAGATTTTCATGCAAAAATTCAATCTGTCCAACAAAAATTGTAAAAAATATCAGCAGCATGTAATCAAAGAATATCTAGGAAGCCACGTTATCAACTACGAATTTGAGAAAAAGAAAAGTAAAAAAGAAAAGAGTAAACAACAGAAAATCTTGTTACCAGATACCATATGGTGATATAGAAAATAATTGATCAATATCCCAATCACTACAGCCAGTGCCCAAGGGAACATTGGAGAGGAAAAACACACCAAAGACAAGCTAAATGCATGGTGGGTTGATCTTACCGAAAACATAATGACAGTCTCATTGCATTTTGTGCCTCCTCACCCTTTTGTTCCTTCCCTTCTAATTTTTCTTGGCACCCTAGAGTTCTTTCTCTTATCTTAAGGATGTGTAAAAGCTTTTGACACATAATTTGTATACTTCTTTCTAAGATTGTACTCTATATTTCATGTTATTGCTTAAACGGTGACGACTCAGAATATATTATTATGGCGTCTTCCATGACACAACCGACTGTACATAAAAATAGAGATACCCAAAATGTGACACACACAAAGATACCTGTATCTGACACTGACACATATATTCTTATAAGATACGTAATTTTACATGAAATTATAAAAATATCTCTGAAGCACAAATATTTTGAATTATACAATATGCACCAAAATATCTAATATTAGACACAATTTTAATTTTACATACCATATGTTATTTCTCATGAAATTCTAGAGGTATTTTTAAAGCACAACAGAATTTGATATTTTGGATTACGCAATATGCACAGAGGCATCCGATATTGACATATAGTTTTTCATGCCCATTTGATTTATTATTAACTGATCATTTTTAAAAATTATTTTTTCTAATAAATATTTAAAAAAATAATATAAAATATTTTAAATTCAGACAAAAAAAAAAATACACACGTTTCTTTTTTAATGTATTCATCTTCTTTTTACAACAAAATACTCTTTTTTTTATAATCAAATCATTCGTACTCATTTTTTTTTTAAAATAAATTACAATCACTTTACTTATATTTTTTTGTTTATCCTAAATCAACTTGATCAAATCTTATATTAAATACGAGATAACTTTTATAAAACAAATATCAAATTATGTGAAATTTTTTTTATTATTCATAAGTAATTTATTAAAATTGGTTTTTGAAAAATAATTTTCTAAAGAGGGTTATACCTTCATTTTTTAAATTAACTGAAAATTATTTTAAATAATCATAAACGCTGTTAGTAAAATAAGTTTTAAAATTTAAAATAATTATAATATAAAGAAAAGAAAGTCTATAGAACCAACCATTTTATTTAAATCTGACTAACACTTAAAAAGCAAAAGAAAAATAAACAATCTTATACTAATTAATGGCTATAAGTTATAAAATTTACTGCTCCTAACACTCCTCTATAAATAAATAGATAAAGAATTTTGATTCTGAATGAAATTTAATATTATTGCATTTTGTGCCTCCTGACCTTTTGTTCCTTCCCCTCTAATTTTTCTTGGCACCCTAGAGTTCTTTCTTATCTTAAGGATGTGTAAAAGAATTTGACACATAATTTTACATCCCACATACCATTTCTCATGAAAATCTAGAGATATTGGTAAAAAGCACAGCAGAATTTCATATGAAACTCGCAAGATATTCGTGAAACACAACATATATATATATGTTACATATTTATAATAATCCAAACTAGACAGACATTCAGATCTACTAAACGGATATAATAAGATAAGATAGTTCCTAGTAAAATTCCACAACCATAAAGCTAATCATAGAAGTTCACATTACTTCACATATCACACCTAAAAACACACTTAAAAGGGTAATTGCAATTGGTTAACCCAACACGACAAAGTTGAACATGTGCCGATCCAACTAGGTTTTAACGCCATGTTCATTTCATGTTCAAGTTGTTGTTCCAATTAAACATGGGGTTGCCACTACTTCCTTCACAAAGCATAAGAGTAAATGTAACAACGCCCACTTTTCTCTTCAGCCTCAAGTTTGTCTTGTGTTGTAGGAGTTGCAATTCAAGCACTTTTGAGCAATAACATGGTACTTTACGTTACCACTTCTACCACAATCATTGCAAAGGATCCAAACCTGTTTGAAATAAGAAAAATAAAAGGACAGAAAAAACGATTATTAGTTGTCCCTCATAATCAGAAGGGAAAAATACACACAAAATCTTAACTACTAAATTAACATAGTCATGGAACTATAACGAAATTCTAAGTATTTATAAAATGTTATTGCAGAGATACTAGGTTAGTAGAAATGTCATTCTAGTCACATACATATCAAGCTTTCTAATTTTAATATGGCCAAAAAATAGGAATTTGGATCCTCTACATTTTGAATTTTCATTTTAGAGAGTAAAGTGTGATCTCTCTTCCTTAAATGATTTTTCTCTCGTATTTTCTCTTAATCCCACCTATGAAATAAATGGTAAGAGATCATACTTTACCCTCTAAAGTAAAATTTAAAATTTAGAGGATCCAAATCTACTAGGCTTTTTATGACACACTAAAGTTTATCTGGGTAATCATGGAATCGTAAGAACTTTTAGAAATATTCTAAATAGTTTTATATGATCTTTTGTAATATGATTAATCCTAATCCTAAAGCGAGACACATCACATCCTCTTGTTATCTATGTCATCTATATCAAAGTTTTTTTGTTGAAAATTTCTCCACAACTTCAAAAACATGCATAAAGGTTTTGGCAAGCTTTAAAATTGATCTAGTTTTTTTCTTAAATAGAGCAAACTACCAAAAATGCCCTCCAAAAACTTTCACCAAAAAATATCCCAAAAAATAACAACAGCAAAAATACACTCAAGATTTAAAAAGGTGTGGCCCATTACGAAGTAAACACAACCGAATTTACTTCATGTCGATGTACTTATATATTTAAATCTTCTTCCGTTTTCAAATCTTTTGAGGGTATTTTGTCATTTAAATTTTTCAAAGATATTTTGCCAGCTATTAAATCTTTAGTGAGTATTTTTGTTAGTTTACTTTTTAAAAAACTAATAATAAAAATACATGAAATAGGGCTGTCACAATTGCTCCTCACAATGACAATGATCGGTTGAGCACAATTACCATACCCGTTAACTTTAGAGGAGCATCAGAGAACATAAAATTGGAGAAATTGTGTTAGTTTACTTTAGAGGATCATCGCAAAACATCAAATTTCTCCAATTCCTTCATTAGAGGCATAGAAAATACAGAGAAAACTAACCATTTTATTTTGATATTGTTCAGGCATTGGTGTAGCAGCAATCTCCAAGTCAAACTTCTCCCAAACCTTTGACATATCACAAACTGACTTTGAGCAAAGAGGGCATGCATACCTGAGATGTTTAAAACAATAAATAAATAAATAAATAAATAAACGCAAGTATCCGAACCAATGTTTTGCGATAATAAGACTTAAGAGAGCAGATACTAATAAACGAGTTCCAACTTTCAATACAATACTCACTGTAAATGCTTTCTCATTTCATTCATACAGTTGATATGGATTGTATGTCCACATGGCAAGACAGCGATTTCATCCATCGATTCGAACAAATACTGCAAAACCATCACATTTTGTTGGTAAACATGTGTTAGCACCCAGTGGGGGAATAAATGTATATTGATCGACTTCCGGGAAGAAAATATCAAATTTTAATAGACGGGTTAATAGTCAAAATAGTTCTTGAGAAGTGTGCGTCAAAATTTAGTGATTGAAAGATCAAATGTCTCCTCGGATATAATTGTGAATATGATTGAGCCTTCCATCAATTAGATGATGACAAGCGGCATAATCATATTTCGACAAAAATTTAATTAGCAAAGGACTAATTCGAGACGTTTGATCTTTTGAGAACCAAATTGACAAGCATGTGGACCATTTTGATTATTAACTCTTTTAATAGACCAATAGGAGCGCATTACAAAATTAACAAAGACAAAATTTAACCTCAAAACAAACAGGACAATCATGATGCATTGCCTTCTCCACACAAGCGTGACTATTTTTCAGCAGAGTAGACTGGCAACAACCTTGGAAGAAAAGAAGTGTTGTTAGAATCATAGTTTGAAAAGAAGCTTAAGGGTCAAAAATTAAGACAACAGTGTTGCTACTTTAAAGGAAAGCATGAAAATGTAATATCATTGACTTACCACACTTGTCGCAGTGGAAGAAATTTTCAGATCCTCCAGTTCTGTATTGAAACATTTCAGAATCATTCAATAACTAACGAAGAAAAGTACCCTAAAAGTGCATACAATGCTTTTTGAAGAACATGCACAAGGAAAATGCTCTACTAATTCATACCTGCAAATTCCACAGCCGCCGCAATGGTATTGTTTCTTAGATACCTGCAGCAGATAAAATAAATAATATTATCATCTCGTACATTTTATGTGTCGATTTTTCGAAAGAGTCATTAACTTGGATGTTAAAAGGGATTGTCAGCTCCGGAACGAAATACTCACATCGTCATCAAAAAGCTTGCATATCCCGCAAAAGTACTTCCCCATACAAACTCCACAACTAATGCAGTTTTGCTGAACCTGGAATCAGCAGGAGTCAACACAAGAATAAACTTAGTTCATGGCAGGATTCTAACTTACAAAAGGCAAGAACTTTTAATAGATGATTGTCTCTGAATATATGAATAATTGAATAGTTTCAAACACCTCAAAAAGAATACTAACAACTCTGCACAAAACATGTTAAAGGGCCTTCATGAAGTGATTAGCTTCAGGATTCCTTTTAACTATGCAGCTTTTTCTTTCTTCTATGGCTATGAACACTTGTGCTTACTCGCATGCAGGAACGGATCAAAAGGGCCCTCCCAACTTTTTTTAACAAAGTTAATTTTTATATAAAGTTATTATATATTATATAATTTTATTTGAAAAATAGAGTATTACTTACATAATTAAATTATTAAACTCAAAAACAAGTAATCCTCCTTAAATTGAGAAAAATATTATTGTCAATCACTTTTTGATTAAATAAATTTCCAAATCTTTAAATATTTAAACTTTTTTTTCTCTTTTTAAATATTTTTCACTTAATTTTTACACCTATTATCATATAAAAATACTTTATTTATAATAACTAAAAAAATTTTAATATATTATACTATATACATGAAAGTAAATTATTTTAAAATTTATTTATTTTTCTCATAATATTAAAATTATAACATACTAAGTAAATTCATTAAAACAATTATATTTTATATATTTTATTCATGAATATGTTTTAAATGTATATAACAAAGTTATTAGAAAAACTTATTTATATTATTTTATAGTATCTTTTTATAATATAAAGCATAAAAATATAACTTACTATCGCAATAATACTCAACAATATAGACTAAAAAAATAGATATTTTTATATTTTGTCGAATCCAAAATAAAAATAAATTATAAGAACTAAGATAACTTTTTTATATAACAAGTCTTTATTAGTATTTTTTTAATAAAATAAATATTATGATGATATATATTATAAATATATAATATTATATTTGATTAGATAATATTTTAATTTTGACTCCTCCCGTACCAAATTCCTTCCGTCCATGCTCGCATGCATAAAGGTATTCGTATTTCTCTTACTAAAAAAAAATAAAGCTTTATCATAATCTGTGTTAATAGCATGATCTTCCCTTATAATTAAACAAGACTTACCTCTTGTTCAGTCCCGCAAAGTAAACATATCACCTGGAAAACAATTCAAAAATATTCAATCGAATTGATTAACATGTGAAATAACAGAAGGGAGAAGGAGCACAAAATTTTTGTGATACTCAAATGATCAGTGTTCAAATAAATAAGCATACCTGTTTAATTTGATGACGGGAAAGGTCATGTCTAAGCTTTGGATCAATCTTGATATCATCCTGGGGAGAAACATAGATGATAAAATAAGTTCCAATTAAAGAGAAAAAAATGGATTGCCACAACATAAAGAATTAAAAATAATGATTTGAAAGTCCCAAGTATTGCAATCTGCTACTAAAAGGAAATTGATTGTTTCCCAAAAGTTGTAGTTTGAATCAATTGATATTCACTTCTACACTTTCTCCACAAATATACTTCTCAAATTAGTCTAACGAACACCACCTAAATTTTTCAGATACAAGGCAACTTGAGGAACAGGAAAGAAATATAAATGTCTCAGAATTAAAACTTGAAAAAAAGGAAGATGAACCGACCTTTGCCTCATTATGACAATGGCGACAGTGAAAAATCTCATTGCAGCAGGGGGCCCTAATACGACATCTTCTCCGATAATGTTGACATCTGCAGAGAAACCTAAAGTTTCAACAAAAGAACTGAGACAAAAATATACAAACTAAATGAACATGAGATTTTACCCGTATTTCATATATCTTCTCTCTTGCAAGTCATTGATCTTTTCATGTTCTTTTGATTGAACCAATTCTTCTCCGTGCATGCTTTCTGTGTTTGATGACAGATTGTACACTTTTCCCTCGGATGAGTACATTATTATCGCCTCCTCCATAACAACATATGCAAACCACTGTATAAAAAGGCTCAGAATACATGACTGGACTATACATACTGATGATGGATGTGACGCAACAACCACCGACTGCTCAAAGATAGGGATAGCTGGGATGTGACACATTCACATATACCTGCATCAGACACTGACACGTGTTCTTATAAGACACACGTCATTTTTCATGAAATTGTAGAAGTATTTCTGCAGTACTATAGGTATTTGATACATAATTTTACATGCTAAGTGCTATTTTTCATGAAATTCTAGAAGTATTTATGAAGCACAAGAGAATTTGGTATTTTGGATTATGAAGTATGCACAAGGGCATCTAATATTGATACATAATTTTACATGCCCATTTGATTTATTATTAACTAATCATTTTTAAAAATTATTTTTTTCCTAATAAATATTTTAAACAAAAAACAATTTAAAATATTTCAAATTCAGACAAAAAAAAAAAAGAAAATACACATGTTTCTTTTTTAATGTATTCATCTTCTTTTTACAACAAAATACTCTCTTTTCTATAATCAAATCATACGTACTCATATTTTTTTTATGATAAATTAAAATCACTTTATTTATATTTTTTGTTTATCCTAAATCAACCAAATCAAATCTTATATCAGAATAAAAAATATTAAATACGAGATCATTTTTATAAGACAAATATAAAATTAGGTTTGAAAAATTTTTTTATGATTCATAAGTAATTTATTAAAATTGGTTTTTGAAAAATAATTTTCTAAAGAGAGTAATACCTTTATTTTTTAAATTAACTGAAAATGGTTTTTGAAAAATAATTTTCTAAAGAGAGTAATACCTTTACTCACAAAATTTGAATTTTTTAATTTCAGTTTTGTACTTAAGATATATTTAGTGTTTAATTTGTACAAAAAAAATCACTGGTTTGTTTGACTGTTGTTAAAAAAAAAAAACAAAAAACAGAAAAAAAAGAAAATCTGCATCATCATCGGCATTGTTCATAGTCCATACGCGAACCAAAACCAATCAAACAGCAAAACCACCCAAACCATAAAAAATTTCAGATCCACGCACCCAATTTAAAATCCACAATTTCAGCCAAACACAACCATATACATTACACACTAAATCCAGAAACAAAAATACCTAAAACTGTTCACCACTACCTTCTGTTCCGATCTGTCTTTACCGAACGCTTTTTCTGCATGCAGCAGCACCACGGCCCTTTTCTCACTCATCTGACTTTTTGCTCTTAGCACCACTCACCGCTGCCATTCTTCTTCTTCTTAGCCGCTTCAACGGCCATCACCATCATCTCTTTCTCTTTCTGAAAAATAAAAATAAATAATAAATAAAAGATGTACTGAGTTTAAGAAAATAAAATAAAATAAAATTTACTATGTGACCAGAAGCTTGCATGCACAGCCGGCGTCGTCTCTGATTTCTTGTTCTTCATCTCTTCTGTTTGCCAAAAACAGCAGAAAATCTGCCTTCTTCTTCGTCACCTCTTCTTTCTTCTCACCATCGTCCTCTGGGTCGCCACCGTCACCATCACCGGCGAGCTCTTCTTTACTCCTCGCCAGTGATCTAAGACTCTGCCACCATCTCTTTCTCTTTCACCGGCGAAGTCTTTTTCTTAATCGCCGGTGACATCTCTCTTCTTCTTACCCGACCCCTCTGTTTTTCCTCCCTCTGATTTCTAACTTACCTCTTACTCCTCTGATCCTTTCCCTCTCTCCCTCTCCGTTTATTTTCTTTTAGTTTTTAACTTTTTTATGACGTGTGAGTTGTGAACTGTGATTGTGTATTATTACTATACATGACCTTTACCTATTATTCCGTTCTTCCAAAATATGTAGTAACTAAAAAGGAAAATGGCAAGTTACTTAAATTAAAGAGTGAGGTTTGCAATAAGTTCTAGGCTAAATTTTTTTTATATCGAAGTAAAAGTGGTGATATATTTTAATATTGTAATTTTTTGTGTTTTTTAAAAGGTGAAATCTTATGTGCAGGCGACTTCACTTAAAGTTGATTGTTGTGAGAGCTGTTAGATAAAAATTTAGTCAAATCAGTCAAATCATTTAACAACCCTCGTTTATCAGTTTCACATGAAGTCGACTGCACCTGAGTTTCTACTTTTTTAAAACTGTGGAAAGTATGGGTCGATTTTTATACTTCAAATTTTTAAATTTTTTAACACAAATCGGACGGTCAGTACCTCTAGAAATCGGACGGTCCAATTCCTATACCTCTAATAAATCGAATGGTCTAATTTCTGCTTTTCTAGTTAATCCATTCCACGTTTGAGAATAACATCCCAACAATCCACTTTTTAAAAAAATATCACTACCATTCCAATATTAAAAATAAAAAGTTCTAAGTTCTAAAAGTTTTCTAACATTCTATTTAAATGTGTGTTTGAATTATGGTTTGTCAAATTAGAGTTTGAATAAAAGTGATTTTATAGAATTAATTTTGGGTAGAAGTAAGTTTGTGTCAACATGATTTATGTTTGGCAATTTTATACTAAAATTGATTTTGATAAAATAAATATTATTTGGATAATATTAGTTAAATAGATAATTACTTAAAAGGACATGATATTCAATTATAATATTATTTTTTTATACTCTTTCCTTATATATTTTTTATATAGTATATTTTAGTACTCTTAGTATTCTTTTTTAGTACGCTATAATTTTTAACTATTATTATTATTTATGGTTAATTTTTTGTTTAATTTATTTTACCTAATGGGATCAATAAATTCTATTATAAAAAGATAATAATAAATATAATACACAAAAATTACAACTATAAAAATATATATAATGTCAAATAAAAAATATAAATAATAAAAAAAGCTTACATAGAGAGAAATAATAAGAATTTGCAATAATACGTATAAATGATAAAATTGGTAAAAGAAAAATAAATGTTAAATGTAGTGGCTAAAAGTTCGTTAGTGCAACGGAAAAGTTAGAAATTATTGCTTCTTATAAATGTGGTTTTGTGAACAAAATCACTTTTGAATTTATAGAAAAGAAAATTAGCCAAAAAATTGAAGTTTTCACGAAGCTGTAACGAGCGCTTTTCCTCTTTAAACGTAGTTGCTAAACACACCTAAGTCTTTAATGTTGGTTAATATTATTCCGACTTTGTAGATCTATTAATAAAATTAAGACAGAACAAAAATGAGATGATTTTAAAACATTAGAAATGTAAATAGGATGAAAATATTAGGAACAAAAATAATACATAAAAATAAATTTTAATATTATTTTTTTACGGTACGTAGTTATTCAATTATTTTAAATTATATTTAATCACATTACTTTCATTCTAAATAAATTTAATTTTTATAATTTTACTTTCAAAGTTTTTTACTCTTAAACATTAAAAAATTTCGATACGTTAGAGATAAAATATACAATTTATATTTTATTGTATATGTATCATTTTTTTATTTTTTGCAAATTTATTTATTAGTTATTCTACAAATATTTCATGATGAATAAAAATCTTTAGGATTAAAATTATAAAAAAAATAAATTTATTTAGAATAAAAGTAATGTGATTAAGTTTAATTTACTTAGATATGGTTAAAAGATAATTGAATAACTATGTATTCTAAAAAATTGATATTACCAAATTGATATGCTTAAAAGTATCATTTTTGTCCCCCCAACGTTTTCGTCTATTTGAGTCCCTAACGTTTCAAAATCATATCAATTTTGTCCCACCGTCAATTTTGTCAATAGATCTCTAACGGCATGACAACATTGAGCCAATTTTAAAATTTTAAAGACTTAAATAGGACTATTTAAATGTTAGCAACAATTTTAGAACTTACTCCAAGTGAACAAAAATGATACTTTACTCTAAATAAAATAATTGAAAATCAAATTTATCATATTACAATTTTCCGTAACTTCATACTTATTGGCAACTTTTTTATAATTACCAGCGGTTCAACAAGCACTGCAATGCCTGTTCAGCCGCTTTTCTATTGAGTAAAAAAATATATTTTTATTTTTAAAATTATAAATTTACTATCAATAATTAAAAATAAATTATAAAAATAAAATATTTTAAATTATTTAATATATGTAGAATGTATAAAATAAATAAGTTTAAATTAAAAAATAAAAAAATAAGTTGTTACTATGTGTAACTAAATCAAGATAAAAATTTACTGATATTATTTACAAATTAATTATTTATATATTAAATTTATTTATTTTCTCAATCCTATTTAATTTGAAATAAATTTAAAAATTTATATTCATATTAAAAAAATTCTTTAGAAGATACATAATTCTAATAGATAAAAAATTGTTTCTTTAATCTTATATTGAACATCTTTAATTATCTTAAATTTTATTATTATTTTAAAATTATTAATTTTTATTTTGATTATATCATTTCATCATACTATGCACTATTATTTTTTCTTATTATTTTTTCATATGTATAACTATTATTGTCTCTCCGTCACTATTATGTTTCATTGTTTTATTGTCCTTCCTTGTTTTCTTCTTCTATTAACCTCAACCGCAATCTATTACCACCATATCATTATCGCAGGTCTCATTTTTGTTTATCACTTTGATTCATACATATCCATTGTATTAATTTTTTAGTTGTTAAAGATTTGTTAAAAAAAAGTATATTCTTGTTTGATTTAGATATCTAGATGTATAATTATTATATAAATACTTATTTTTTATACTTACTTGTTAAATCATATTTTATCGTTTAAAAAAATTAAGATATCAAGCATTCAAAAATTTGGTATAGAATAATAAAATAAAAAACAAAAAAATTCATAAGTTATTTAATTTTTTTAATATATAGAATAAGTGAATTTAAATTAATTTAGGTATAATACTAACAATGAAGATAAAAATTTATAAATATTTTGTAAATTTATTTATTTCACCAATACTCTTATATTAGCTTGTTCTCTCTTTCTTCTTCTATTTTTTATTCTCTTTCTATCTTTTCTTCAATTGCATTTAGTTACCATCATATATTAGTTCATGATTATTACACTCAAAGAGTGAATACTAATTCAAAAATAAAGTTCAAAAAGAAAAAGTCTCATAACTCTTATGTGAATTATTTACACTCATATAAATGTAACGAATGAATAAATTTAGCTTTTTTTTTATTATGAGTAAATTTTTTATTATCTAATGCATATAAATTAACATATTTTTATTATGATAAAAGTTGAAAATTAAAATTAAATGACATTAGTACTTTTTTGGTTTAATAAAATTAAAATAAAGTACAAAAATAAGAATAAAAACTAAAAAATAGGTGGCTCTAGAGAAGGATAATGTTAAATTTTATGTGATTATGTATAGGAACAATAATTTATTTTATTATATTTATTTTTGTACCAAATAATAAAAAAATTAAATTTTATGTCCGTTTTTTATTACTTATTTTACTTATTTATAATTGTTTAAATTAGACTTTATAGTTATTAAGTCATGTTTTCTTTCAACAAAAAAAATAATTACCAAATTATTTTCATTTTTTTATAGGAGCACATCTATTATATCATGATTTTAATAATTAATGTAAAATTTAAAAAATTAAATAAACATATATTTATTTTTATTCATTTAATAATGAATTATATATATTCCTATGCTCAAAAAATAGATTTAACTTCTTTTATAATAAATAGTTTTTCAATTCTTTTTTATTTATCCTATAAAAGTTAAACATTAAAACTAACGTTAACACTTTTTTATTAATAGAGCTAAAATATACATAAAAATAAACCTGAAATAAAAATAAAAATACAAAATTTTGAATCCCAAAATATAAAATGGTTATAAGATAAAAAAATTACTGAAATATAATTTTTATAAGATATTCCATGAATGAATTTAGATGAATGAATATTATATGTAAAATAAATTTTAATATATTGGTATAAAAATTATTATGTGCAATTTTTTTTTAAATATTGTCTTTGCTAAACTATTTTACTTTTATTCTTTTAAAAACATATCTACAGTACAAATAATCCGCATGAATAATTAACCTCCAATAAAATTTTTTGATAGAGTTGCTATAAAAAGTGTGTGGAAGTTTTTTTATTCCACGTCACTTCTAGGTGTATGGGAGAAATTTTTTTTAATAATAAACTTTTTTCGGCTATTGAAACTTAAATTTAGACATTATATATTGTATAGGTATCTAGAGTATATTCAAAAAGTAGGATAACAATTTGAAAAAAAAAAATTATTCTTTGTAAATTTATTTTTAAAAAAATTGTTCTTATTGAACTATTTTACTTTTATTTTTTAGAAATATATGCAAATAAAAAAATTTGCAATAATAATTTACATTCAATACAAAAAAATTTTTATTATGCAGTAAAAATAATCTGAGATGATAGATAGTAAGAGAGGTAAAAGATAATGATAGAAGTTCTGCGAATGTGAATTAATGAGATAGAGAGAACGTAAATGTATGTGAGAAGAAAGAAGATAAGGCAGTGAAAATTTTTTAACATAGAATAACTAATATCTAGTGGGTAATATTAGAAAGGATAAAATTGAAAAAGAATTTTAGACACCAAAACAAGTTTTGCCATTATATATTGTTATAGATGGTAGAATTTCTCCCCTACATCCGTTAGTTAGTTACATAAAGAAACTAGTTCCAGCCTTACAGAATCACAACTCATCTGCTCTATTTCATTTTCATCTCTATTTCATTCACTGTTATAAAAAAATGATGTGTAACTTCTTTCTCAATTCTTTATTCTATTAATTTGCCTTTTAATTTGTTTTTTTTTTTTCAATTTTTCTTACTTCTATTTCTAATTCAGGATGCACTTCTCTGTATAGAACAATTATTATTAACATAAAAAATAGTTATTATGACAAAAATAAAAAAATAATAAATAAAAAATAATAGAAAAAATAGTTATTATAATAGAAATTAAAATTGTCAATCATGCAATGGGACTATTTTAATTCGAAAAGAATAAAAAAAAATCTAAATCTAAATTTATTAGATATTAAATAAAATAAAATTACATAAAACGTTATTATTTACTGTATAAATTAAATAAAAAATTACCAATATTTTTAAATAAATATTTTATACAACAACTGTCGAGCAAAAAGAATTGAACATCAAACTCCCATATTTTTTGTATATTGTTTTGTTATAGTATAAATAATAGTTTTAAAATTATATAAATATTTTAATATAAATTATTTAATATTGTCAGAGCTAAAAAAAATTAAGAGATAAAATTAATATTTCTTTTAAGAATGATTATTTTTAAAATTATAAATTCACAATAAAAAATAAGAGTACATTAAAATAGTACCATAATAGTCACCAAAAATAGTACCATAATAAAAAATAATTCAAAAGATAAAATTAACGAACTAATGAAATATATATATATGCACAACTAACCAATATCATCATCATTCAGTATATTATTTAAACCAATTCTAAAACTTAAATATCTAAAAACAAATGATAATTTATACCCACTAATATTATTATCGTTCTATTTATTACTTGGATTTGAACCAATTTTACTATTAATAAGAGATGAGATGAGAACTAAGCAATGAGAGTGGAGGCCTGGAGGCTAAGCAATGAGAGTGGAGGGCTGGAGGCTCGACAGTGGGTTTGTGGGTGTCTGAGTGAACTGGTGAAGACTAGGATTTGACCGATCGATTTTTTATCGATTTGGCAGTCTAATTCCGATTTTTTAATTTGGCGGTTTTTTTTCTACCCAAACCGTGTTTATCAACATTTTTCGGTTCGATCGACCAATTTAAACTAATTTTCAGAACATTGATATAAACCGTTATAGGCACCCGCTAATTTGAAATTAAACATAATCCGCTACTGGTAGCCACAGTTTACATTAAAATGGAGTTGGGCAGAAATTGCTATAAGTCATAGCAGTTTTTGAAGGAGGTGTAATACACATAAACAGTTGCTATCTATGCATAGATGAATTCTATGAACATTTCTGTGACACAATTAAATATAGTTATAATATAATTAACATTTGAGAGCTGAAATGATAATATGATTATTTATCAAATAAGAAAAAAATACTATTAAACTAGGAACTGAAGGTGCTATTGCATGGTAGCAACAATAAGTTTAATCTTACATATTTTTTAACTATTTCAAACACGCTGTTGACTGAGATTCATAACATGCTCTCGCAATTTTGGTGGGGGTAAAAAATGTGCAAAACGAAGAATAGTTTGGATTAAATGGGACACAATGACGAGACCGAAGAAAGATAGAGGACTGGAGATCAAGGACCTAAGGACGCAAAATTTGGCTTTATTGGGCAAGCAATGTTGGCGTCTAATGAAATACTCTAATTCTACTCTATCAAGAATGCTCAAAGCTAAATATTTCAAATATACAGATTTTCTACATGCAGAGATAGGAAGTGTACCGTCGTGGAGCTGGTGAAATGTTCTTCAAGGGCGCAAGGTGATCGAGAAAGGTTTGATATGGAAAATAGGTTCTGGTACTAATGTTCGCATCTTCCATGACCCCCGACTCCCACCACCAGTGCCCCTTAATGTTCCTCAAAATGCACTTACAATCCCGCCAAATCTACAAGTGTCTTACATTATTGCGATACTAAATCCTGATAGAAGTTGGAATAGAAATCTGATTGAGTCAATTTTTTCAGTTGATATATGCAATAAATTTTTTCAATCAAACCAACAGAGGAGGGGGATGAAGTTAATTGGTGCTGGACAAAATCTGATATATATAAAGTTGGGTTAGGATACAAAATTGCTTATGGATTCTTTCATTCTCCTACTTCATTGAAGCCCCAGAACATACAGAACAACAGATTATGGAATAGCATTTGGGAATTGAAACTACCTCATAAAATTAAGGTTTTTTTATGAAAAAGTCTTCATGAAAAACTTCCGGTGTTGCAACAAGTTCACAACTGGTTCGCATCCACTCCTGGTCTCCTGCCACTTGTCCAATATGCATGTTAAAGGCTGAATCAATTTCTCATACTTTGTTCCAATGCCCCCTGTCTTCAATAATATGGAATCTAAGCTTAATAACCCCTGACCTATGGATGAGAGAAGAATAGACCTTTTTCAATTGGTGGCAACGAGTCTTATCCTGGACAGTGGCTCAATTCGACGGTAGACAAAAGACCCTCCTCATAGCGACGCTGTGTTGGAGCACTTGGAAAGCGAGGAATCGGTGTGTTTTTTAGAAGGTAATAAGTCCGGCACCAGAGATAGTGAAAGAAGTCAGCAATTTAGTGCGTAAACTCGTGAGCCATACCTGATAGATGCTGCTAATTTTCTTTACTCTTACTTTACTCTTTTCTAAACTCTTAGTCTTTTAGTCACAGTTTGTGATAAATGAAAATACCCAATTTTTTGTACTTCTTTATGAAAACACTTTTATTTTATATTAATAAAATAACATTTATTTTTAAAAAAAATCTATGGCTTAAGTTAACTTCATTATAAGATTCTTAAACATTATCATTTTAAAAGTTCGATGAAATAATGAATTCAGTCTCAGTTTGGAAACTTTAAAAGTTTTTTTTTTTTTGAGTTTTTAACTTATGAAAAGTAGTAGTATTAATATTTGGTGCAATTTTTAAAATTAAATTGTAGTTTTCTAAGAAACTATTTAAGTGCTTATGAAAAAGTTAAAAAAAATAACTTCTCTTGTAATAAAAAGCTTTTTATCACATTTTTTAAAATAAATAGTTTTAGAACTAAAAAATCAAATAAAAAATAACTTATTTATAAGCTACTTTTAATATAAGTATTTATTATTTAAATTATTTTTTAAAAAAATTTAATTAAACTGTTTACTCAAACTAAACTTAAATAAATAATTAACTTGCTGCATTCAATGTAATTTACCATATATCGGACATAAGGACTTAATCAGCCCATATGCTTGCTACTTACGAAAATCGATTTAGATTATGCCAATTTGGACCCTAACATCGTGTTAATTTTTTTTTAAAGAAAAGTATATTTTTATTTAACTAAACAGAATTATTTGGGGTTTTGGATTTAAGTTTACTCACAAAAGTAGTTAAATATTTTTATCAGTCTAATTAATTCTTATTTCAATATATAAAAAAGATTGATATATTTGAATTAGTTTTTATCTCAAACTCATGTTTTGATTTTCTCTTTTAATTTTTTCCACACTTTTGAACAATGAACTCTAGATCACTGTAAAATTTAAAAGAATTTTAATGGAAGGACTCCTAAAAAAAGAACCCGCATTCTTCCTTTTCTTTCTTCTTTTAAGTCACTCAAATTCGTTTTTATCAACTTGTTGATTGTTGCTTGGAATCCAATTTGCGTCTTGTTAGTCAAATTAATTATGATTTATGTTTGAATATATATATAAGAAAAATACACTGAATAATTATCTGACTTCGTGAATGAATAAATTAACGGAAACGAATCTAAACATAATTTCAATCGATGTTAATATACTAATCAACATACTTACTTTGCTAAGGTAAACTTTTGAAAATATTTATGTGGCAAGAAGAGAGAGTTTCGGGCCACATAAAAAGCTTTTGTTTTTTTTTTGTTTTTTAAATTTAAGAGTGAAACTCGGATCCGAGACCTCTAATCCGAGACCTCTAAATGAGGATGGAGAGATTATGTCATTTGAACGGTATTTCGTTGGCATAAAAAGCTTTTGTTTATTGTGTTCTCAATGATGTTTTGCATGTCTAAATTTCCATAATCCTAGATAATAATAATAAAAAAATAAAACGTTAATCATTGTATATTAAGATTCTTTGAATATGTTATTGTATATTAATTTCCTGCTTCTAACTATTATCTTATCTAACAATATGGCTACGCCAACCGTGGAGAGCTCTCGACAAGCGATAGAAACATAAGATGAGAAGACACCACATCCAACTCAAAACCTTAAGGTTTCAAGTTAATGAGTCTCTCATCTTATAAACTCCTCACTCTTCCATGCTTTCTTTGATGTGGAACTAACTTCAACACTCCTCACACTTGCAACACTAACATTCCTAAGGGTTAACAATGCTATCAATTACATGATATGATTGTATGAATGTCCTTATTGTTGAAAAGGTTAGATCAAAGTAGTGACCAATGAAAAAATGGAGCAGTGCTCTTAACATATTATTTTACTAGTATCCTGGCCAGTGATCACTGAGTCTTGACATTGTTGATATTATTTTCCATGCTATTTCTTGTTTCTGGAAGACCACTCCCCATGCCAAACATTCCCCATCTAAATTTCCTAAAATTAATCAATGTGGTAAGTATTTTGGTCATTTCGTGAGAATAGGAAAATCATTTGTGAAACATTCAACTATATATACATATAAAGACAAAAAAAAATTTCGTGAGAATAGGAAAATCATTTGTGAAACATTCAACTATCTATACATATATAGACAAAAAAAAAAAAAATATCTATATATATTATGAAAGGAAGCCATAAGCCATGCGTACAAGCATCTTGGTTCACGGCTTAAAGTAGGATCTGGAGAAGGGTCACATTCAAAGGATGTAATGTAGGTAGCCTAATCTGATAATTGTTGCTCTAAAGTTCCTTTTTTATATATTCTAAGAACAATTATTGTTTTGGATAACTTTTGTACCTGTAAAGGCGTTAGTATATATAAACATGTGATAAAACCAGAAATAGTTTGCAGGGGGATTCAAATGAAAATGCCACAACAGTTAGTTCGCATCAGCTTAGTGCATTCGCCCCATGCACGCTAGAATAATAGACAAGAAAACCTAGTAGATTTTCATGCAAAAATTCAAGCTTTCCAACAAAAATTGTAGTAAAAAAAAGAAAGCATGTAATGAAAGATTATCTAGGAAGCCATGTAATCAGCTATGAATTTGAGAAGAAGAAACGAAAAGAAAAGAGTAAACAACAGAAAATCTTGTTACCTGATGCAATATGGTGATATAGAAAATAATGGATCAAAATCCCAATCACTACCGCCAGAGCCCAAGGGAACACTGGGAAGGAAAGATTCACCAAATAATTGTAAATACTGTGAATATAAAGCAAACTAACAAAGCTTTGAGATGAATATAAAGCAAATTAACTGCATGGAGGGTTGATCTTACCAAAGACAAAATGAAAGTCTCAATGCATTTCGTGCCTCTGGACCCTTTTGTTCCTTCCCCTCTCATTTATCTTGGCAACCTAGAGTTCTTTCGCTTAAGGATGTGTTCGTGTGTGCGACGGGAAGGAAATGAAGGGTTTGACGAGTGAAAAGGACTCCTAGTTACTCTTGAAACCCCTTGTTTTCCTCCAAAATCACAACTCACAAACACAACCTTAACCATAGGTTATCTCCACATACCCTGTATTTGAAAAGTCATGAACGTTTCAGGTTTCTTGAAATAGTTCATGCAGAGATAGCTTCTGAAATGAATTTAATCTTCAAGACCCCCCCCCCCCCCTCTTCTCTCTTTTCAAATAATAATAACAGCCCACCTAACCCCCTCCATAGAACAAAATTGGGTAAAATAAAAGAAACAAAATCAGCATATAAGTATAACAGTAGAAGTTGCACTTCAAGAAAATTACTTCTGCAGTTGTTGAACCTCAGCAGGGAATATATATTCTTTTCTGCTCTAGCAAATGACTGCTCAAGGATCATGAAGTAAGATTGATTAAAGAGAATTTCTTTGGTGAAGAGTAGAATTGGATGAAGGGTAAAGATTTTTACTAAATTTATAAAGAACATGTGCATTGCGCATGATAATTTTTTTGTGTGGTCTTTTTCTTTATTAAAAAAAGTTATCTTCACTCTTCATCAAAACTTCACTCCTCACCATAGTATTACCCTTGATTAAAGAAGCATGAGAATGAGCTTTAACCCAAACACAATCAATCTTCTTTCAAAACATGCCAATCAGTGCAGCTACTGCAAAGTGGGAGGACTTGTAGCCATTTGATAAATTAAATCAACAGCTTTGGCTGGAGTAAATCCAGTTATCATTCCATTCAAAAACACCGGCAATCAATGTTGATGCTGAAAAAGGAGAGGATTTACGGCCATTTGAGAACTTAAATCGGAGGCTAAAGGCTGGAGCAATCCACTATTTGACAATTCTTCCAAGGCTTTAATGTCTTGTTGCAAACGAGCCACATGTAGAACGGTATGATCAAGGACTAAAGGATCATCTGGTGGATTATGGAGAAGGGTGAGCAAAGCCTGTTTATAAACTTGAGCAGACAACAACGGCCTTGTAACCTGCCGACTTCTACAGAAAGTTGCCACCTTGATTACATGTTTACAAAGGTTTCCCAGCCTAGACCAAGAACAATCACAAAGTGAAAATTCTGAGCCAGGATTCCAAACTGTATACACCAAGTTTCTGTCAGTCTGAGAAAGAACTTTTGCATGACGGAGATTTTGCTCATCCAGTATCACATCAACATCTGGAATATTGAGAGCGTGATACCAAGCATTGGCAGATAAAGATTTGTCTTGTAGATTCGCAAAATAGCCAGTATCTAAACTGTATTGGTCTAGCCAATACAAGGAGAGAAATCCAGTAGTTAAAGTGTGGATTAACCAGTCAAGTCTTGGCCAGAAATTAGCATTATTCTCTTTCAAAAGTGTGGATTTCAATTTTATGTGATATGATTCTATTGCAGCAAGTGACTCGGGCATTGTCAACGGTAGTGACTTTATGCCATTAATCCACATATCTGCATGAGAAAGCACGGAAATACTATTATATCAAGAAGTGCTATTCATTTTAAAGATGTTCGAATGAATGGATACGCTGGTAGTTATAATGACAAAAGTTAGCCAATTGAAGATATGGTTGTGAATGTTGCTCAGCAAAAACGGAACTGAAATGAATGAATTTGATCAAAATCTGGACCACGTAAAGGCCAGATTGGGAATGATTACGATGCAGGCTACAATGCAAGTGTTGATATTTCCTCAATGAATACGAAAGAAACCATCCATCACTTGCAAATTACCTATACTTGGTAGCCACTTGCTCTTGAAATACTCCATGAAAGAACATTGATCAACAAAAATTTGCATAAACTCTTCAAGTGCATCCATAGCATTTGGTCCACATCTTGTACAGTAAAGAATCCATCCAAGGTGCCGTAACATCTCCCTTTGCACCTCAAAGTTGCAACATGTCTTAAAAAGCTTTTTGATCCAAGAACGGCGAACATGCCAGGCACATAACAAGATGCGACACTGGAATGCCTCTCTACAACAAGCAAGATCTCATAACATTTGATATTAAGTGGTTATTGCACCAAAACAAGATTTCCAAATGAAATTAAAAGAAATGCAATAATGTTTTTACCTTATGCTATTATAGTCAAAAGATGGATCATCCAGTATAACAGCACTAGGCCTCCATCTAGGATCCTTGGCTCGTATCTTTTCAGATAGCAATGCAATCCATTTATGTATGTCTTTTCCGACAAAGGATGAGGTGATTATCCAAGCAACGGGAATTGCATTTTGAGATGAACCAAAAACAAGTAACGAACACACTGGATACTGTCAGGGACGAGAAAGGAAATAAGACATTATACAATCCTGCAGCATGAAATAATTAAATTTCAAGTTTCTAAACTCACTACATCTGTTTCTTGTAAGCATGAATTTTATTCTCGACCGAAATTAGGGGTAATTAAGCTAAACATATAATTAAACAACAGATTGTAAACAACTAGCTTCCTTCTTGAAAAGGTACATACAAAAACAACATGCAATACCTTAAGCTTCTTCAAGCCAAATGTTGAATGAAAAGAAATGAAACTCTTATTTCCATAACGAATCATCTGTTGCAGCTGCCAATCTGTCTGTATGCCCAAAACAAATGATTGTGAACCTGAGTTATCTTGGTAATAGAAAACATGCTTCTGATGGCGTTGGACCCATATCTTTACACTGCATTCATCGTTTTCCTGCAATTCATGTGAAGAATTACGGATACTCCGTTCCATGTTGCGCACATCATTTCGAGTGAGAAAATCATCACGGTTTTGGGGTCCACCTTGCTTCTGCATAACCTCTACATGGTGCTGTATTATGTTATCAAGAGATATCCCAACATAAAGCATAGACATCACTTTCTGGCGTAACTCATCGGAAATGCGTGGAGCATACATAGCTCTTGTTCCTATTGCATCCCTATCAAGTATTCCATGACACGGTGCCCCTGTTTTGTCTACATGCCTTCTTTGGTTGTATATTATTAGAGCAAGAAGAGGGCGTGTATATAATCTTTTAACAGTGAAATGGCAAAGGCAACCTCTCATCATATGACGCCTCCCTGGTCTGCTTCCCTTCCCTGAAGCAGGCTTGGTACTTTTGCTATCTCCTATGCACGAGTCACCTTCTCGATAGTCCTCAGGACCATAAGAACACCAGTACCTGAATCAATATATGATTTTGTATTGTTAATTAAAGGAATCTTTTCATACTTAAAGACAATTTTTTATAACTTGAGAATAACAATATATATCACTTTGATACACATATTTTTTCTCTCTTAATGTGAACTGCAAACCATATAACTTTAATATTATAAGTGTATAACAGTATAAAAATCAATTAAAAGATAACATACAAGGTATATTCAAGATAGCCGTCAACCCTTGGTTTAGTGACACTCCCCTCAGGTCTCTTCCTCCTTGATTCTACACGGAAGCTAGCAGGACATTCTGGATTTGAAGACTCCCCTTTCACAAAACCATCCACTCTGACAAAAGGAATCAGAGCAATATCATCACCCCCTTGGCGACCACCCTCTAATTTCACCCAATTTATGTGAGCAGCAGAGAACTCAGCACATGGGGGATCTTGAACTGGAAGGTTTAGAATGTCTTCCATTCTCGGCATCTACAATTCCAAACAGAAAGTGTCAGCTATATTAAAAACTATATGTGCATTGTATGGACTTCTGAAAGAAGCTATGATCAGTATGAATTTTCATCTCAGCTCTCACCAAAGAAAAGAAAAGATGCAAATGCAACCTCTTTGCCTTCCGAACAAGGCATGAGAAAGTGTATGCTAGAAACTAACTACTACCATTCATATCTCAGTTCTTTCAGCATATACTTTCTTCAAAAGATTATAGGGACATCTCTCCCATATATTCCAACATAGATAAATTTTAGAGTATTGTCAAATTTTCCTAAAAATCCTCCTAATCTAAAATCCTAATCACAATGGCATGAGTTCTAACTTCAAATTGAAGTCAAATTCTGAATCAGAAGGAATATCAGGCACACCACCTAGAAAGATTTAGCATTTTCAAATAAATTATCAAGAGTCAAAAGCACAATAATCATAAAAACGAAAGAATTTTTTTTTAATTTGTCTTCAGATATCTCTCCAAAACCTTTGAACATGATATGAAACTAACCTTATCTCAAGATATTGGAGCTATTCCTCCGACAAGCTTATATCACAATTCGAGTTTGGCGCTTAGAAATTTTTAGGTATCAGAATAGAATAGAAATTAAGCATGAAGCACTGAGTAAATTGGAAGTGTGATAGTGGTTATTAGCCAATTAACCAGTGTAAATGCAAAGTTGTAAACTCAATTCATTATTCGTCTACACTGAGAAATTCATCATTGGTAACACTAACAGTCATCGCAGAGAGAGAGAGAGAGAGAGAGATATATGATCAGATGAATATTTTTTTGTTTTTTGTTTTTTGTTTTTATCTTTTGTTTTGTTTATTCGGAATATCGTCGTGGATAATAAACCAAAAACTGAATGCTAAAAAACAAAAACTACTGCTTTAATTTTGGGTTGGGCTTTGTACCCATTTATGTGGCCAATTACAGAGCTTGGGTTTCTAAATTCATATTTTGTTATTTCTGAAGTATATGTATGTCTGATTTCGCCAAAATTAAATCACTGTTTGACCCAACAAAAAACAAATTTGTTTGGTGGCTGACTGGGTATCAAAAGAAATAGTTTATTAATCCTGGAAAAAAAAAAAGAAATGGTTTATTGAATACAGAAAGAAATTGTTCCATAATACCAAAAAACAGAAAGAAATTGTTTCGATCGAAGTCTTAAAAAGTTAAAAGTGTTCTTGAGAGTTTATTTAGAAGGTTTGGAATTAAAATTTATTCAAAACTGATTTTTTTTCTTGCTTTAAAACAACTTATTTCTTTGAGAATTTTAATTTTAATTTTTTATTTGTAAATTAGACTAAAATAGATCTAATTTTCAAATCAATTCTTATACTCCTCAAATTTAATATCACAAATGTCAAAAATATCTTTATTTATAAATTATAATTAATAAAATAATTTTATTAAAGATAAAATAGTAAAAAAATTAATTTATATAAAAATTATTTTAAATTAAAGAATTAAATTACATTCTATTAATATATTAAAATGATTTCAAATCATAAAATTAAATTTTAAATAAAAATATTTTTTTAAAAATAATAGAATTTTTTTATATTAAATAATAGTAATGTTAGAAAGCCAACATATTTTATGATTTATAGTCATTAATTAATTATTATTAGTATTTTTAATAGTATAAAATTATATCTAATAATGTAAAATTATGCATATTTTTTTATGATTAAATACTGACTAAATTATAATAAAAATATTGATCCTAAAATTTTCTCATTAAATAATTTTTAAACAAGTTATGAGAATTAAGATTGGTTTTATAGACTAAAATCGTCTCTCAATTTACTAAAGTGACATTCTTAAAATTTTTTGGTATTTTTCATTAATAACGTGCTAATAGGACAAAATGATGAGAGTGGATTTTTTTTTCAGTTATTTAGTAAAATATAATTTTTTATTATTTAATATCTTTTCTTATATATTTTTTTGTCTCATTTAAAGAATATAAAATAAAAAATTATACTTTATTAAAGAATTAAAAAAAATTGAGAGATAGATCCTCCAAAATAACATGGATAATTAGCATTGCATATTATTATTATATGATAAGATTTGCCTATTTGCCTATTATCTAAAAATTTTTAATTATTATTTTTATATAAAAATAATTATACGTAAATTTTTTTTAATTTGTTAATTAACTAACAACAATTTAATTAATAATAAATCAATTTGTATTTTTAAATTTTATTTTATATTAATTAATTGTTGTTAATTAATAATTATTTAAATTTTATTTTTAAAAAATATAAAATTCATTCTTCTTAATTATAATTGTTTAAAATTGACTAATTAAAAATTGTTTATTTATATATTTTTTTTCTCTATTATTGTCAACAAATTTTGGGTATGCTAAGAACTTATCACGTACTATATATGTATGAGGTCTTTGATATCCAAACTAAAAGTCTAAAACTTAAGTATAAAAATAAATTTAATTTAAATACAATATTAGTATAAAATAGTGTTATACATTTAATTAATTTCGTAATATTATTTTAATAAAAATAACTATTTTTTATATTGTTTGTATGAATAATTATTTAAAAAATAGATATAATTACATGACTGTATAAAATATGTTACACTCTCAATACATTAAAATTAAGCAGTATGAAAATTTGTATAGATACGTCAGTTATCATTAAGGTTTTGCTGCAAACTATAGCGTGTATGAACCCGAGTAGTTTAAGATACTCCAATTACTAATAGATAAATTATATGATGATGATATAAGTTTATAAATTTTTTTTTATAGGATGAAAGAGATATTGAATTAGAATCTATATTTTGAACATTAATAAAATAATAAAGAATAACGGTAAAAAAAATTTATATTTTCTCTATACAACTTCAATCTATATAGTACCTTACTAATATTATGCTTAAGACTGACACTATAGTAGATAATAGTTTTACCAAGAAGATAAAAATTAATGGTATAAATATAAGAAATTTGAATTGTAATACTCGTTCTGAAATTTATTGAATGTCTTTAGATTCTCTTCTCTAACTCTATTTGTATTTTTCTCTTTTAGTTAGTTCATCCTTTTCTATCTTAAGTATATTCCAATATAAATACTATACTTCACAACTCGAGCCACATCTCTCAACATTCAAGTCCATTATCCATGTAGTAACAATATGTCTATATACAGTTATACACTCTGCTTTAGAAAGATTTTTTTTTTTAATAAAATAAAAGATCAGAAAACATTACCATCATTATATATCATTGTGAAGCTTAAGTAGTATTTTATATGGTGGGGGCAACGAGGAAGATGAGAATATATTCAAGTTAATATTGGATGTAGAGCATTATTCGGACAATAGCACATTAATGGTGACAAAGAAACTAAGGTGCTTTGATGGGACATTAATGGTATTTGTGTGCAGAAAACAGAGGAGGGTGACATTATATTTTTACATGTAATGCTGATCCTCAACATTATATTAGACAATCGTGAGTGGTAGGGTTAGTTGGTGACGTCAATTTTTCAACATTGCCTTTTAGGATCAGTCCATAATGGTTTAGGTATTTCAAGTACTTTAACATCATTATTTTAGGATAATTATTTTAAGAGTAAAGTATATTTTTTATTCTTAAAATTTAACAAAAATTTTAAAAATATCTTAAGTTTTATTTTGTTTTAATTTTGTCCTAAAAATTTTTTATTTGGATCAAATATATCCCTGACGGCTAATTTTTCAAAAAATTTAAGACCAATTTAACAATAATTTCATAAAAACAATTCTCAATACAAGTAAATCAAGCATAATTTTCATGCATTATTGTTAGTTTGGTCTTAAATTTTTTGAAAATTTAGCCGTCGAGGATATATTTGATGCAAATCGAAAACTTTTGGGACAAAATTGAAACAAAATAAAAAAAACTTAGAAGTATTTTTAAAACTTTTAAGATCTTATTTAATAGACATATATTTATGTAAAAAAAATTTTATTTTGTGTTTTATGTGGAATCAGAAGAAGTATTTATATACACACATGCATGTTATATTCGAGTTAAAATATTTACAATTTTGTTGTCTAAAATTAAAATTGTAATGCCCCACATGTCCTAATACTTAATTTTTCTCCCTTTGGTTATTGATGATATGCGACTTTACTTACAAGATAGTTCAGTTACTTTGTATTCAAACATTTGTAAAATTATTTTTCGTCTTTTCTCGCTACAGTCATGAAAAAAAAGTGTTATTACTGATTTTAAAATGTACTGCATTACTTATTGCATTAGTCGGATATAATGGAGGATGAAAAATTAGTGCTGGAACATTAACATTGCATTTGGAGTTGGTTGGAATCTATTGCATCCCTACTGTAGTGTTCATCTTTGTGATTTTGGTCATCAAGAATTATATTTGGAGTCTCAATATTGGATATAATGCACAATCATGTACTTATGAAGATGGTTATAATAATTTGTCTTAAGAGTATGAAAACTGCAGGAATAAGTACTGTACTTCCATGTAATATGGTTTATCATTATATCAAGGCCATTAATCCATTATGGCTCTATAAATGTACATAAATAATTAAATGTACACAAATAAAATAAGATGTATGTCCCTTAGATTATTAATTTCTGATGGATGGTAGTTTCAAATATTTAGATTTGTTACTTAAAAATAAAATGACCGAATAAAAATTAGGCAGAGTATTAAAAAGTATTGTGGAGATGCAAGACATTAGAGCTAATCAATTTCAGCTATTGAATATATAGTTATTAAAAGTATACTATATATCGTGTACTATATTGTTTGAAATTTGATTTATACATTTGATATAATTATTATGCAACATGAGAAGTTTATAAAAAAGTTAGCAGAAGTTCAGATCTAACATACCGAAACTCAAGCATATAGAATGGAGCTATCACCAATTGATGAATACTTGATTTGGGAGGAAGTGTGTGGTGGGTAAAAGAAGAATCGAGTTTACCGAAAAAGGGTCATTCTTTTCTAGCTCTATCAAGTTTGGAACCACTTCTATCAATTCTGTATTTGGAAGAACACCTAGAAATCAAAATTCTGTTCCTGATTTGCAAGAACAGATTCATAATATCAATGAAGAGCTTTTTCAGCGTGTTACTCAACAAATAGATGAGCGTATTAATAAGTTGTTAGATACACGCTTGGCTCCCTTGAAAAAGACTCAAAAGAAGTTAGAAAAGTTGGAACGGGCAATTGGAAAGGCCAAGAACGAAAAGCTGAAACAGAAGAGATGGAATGAGGTTTATGTTAGCTATTATGAGAAGGTTAGAGCGTCAAGTAGTTCTAGTGCAATTCCACTACCATCGCCACCGCTGCCACCCTCAATGTCTTCGGATGAGGACTATGATGATGATGAGGATGAAGATGACACTGAAGATTATAACTGATAGTTTTAGCATGGTTGAACAATATACTAGGAATTATAGTTGATGATCAATACACTTTGTTTATGTTTTGAATTATATTGACTTGCTTGTTTATAGTACTTTTCTTTTAATTTGATAATACGATAAATTTGTTTATTTTTTAAAATATTATAAATATTTGAATACAAATTAGATAAAAATTTGTATTAAATTTATATTTATTTTGTATGAAAACAAGTTTATTTTGTAATTGAAAAAATTAAAAAAATTCTATTTTACCTTACTGACGGATTTACAGACGGATTTTCTGCTTGTAATCAAAGTGGGAGATAATTTTTCAAGGTTCAAATTACAGACGAAAAATCTGTCAAAAAATTTGTCTGTAATTACAGACAAAAAATCTGTTAGAAAATCTTCTGTAATTACAGACGGAAAATTCGTCTGAAAATTCATCTGTAATTACAGACGAAAAATTCGTCAGAAAATTCGTCTGTAATTACAGACGAAAAATTCGTCGACTTCAGGAAATGGATGGAGAATTTACAGAGGAAAAATCCGTCGGTAACTGGTAAAAATCCGTCGATAATTTTCCGACGAAAAAAATCTGTCGGTAAATAATTTCCGACGAAACTTTTACAGAGGGACAAAATCCGTCGGTAACCAAAAATCCGTCTGTAATAAAGACTAAATCTGTCTATATTAATCCATTTTCTAATTGTGGATAATAATAACGACGATAACGATAACGACAATACGTGTAAGAAGAAAAAGACTATGATTATAACGATAATGATCATGATGATGAAGATGGTAGAGGAGAAGGAGAAAAAGAAAAGAGGAGAATAAATTTCAATGATGATGATGATGATGATGATGATGATGATGATGATGATGATGAGGAGGAGGAGGAGGAGGAGGAGTTAGTAACGAACTAACGATGATAACAAAAGAGAAAAATAACAAAGAAGAAGAATGTGTATAGCAGGAGCACAAAGAAACGTATGCGCGTGAGTATAAATGATTTGTTAAACTTATTTGATTAATTAACTTGTATGTAAAAATTTATTCTTTTGGTGTTACCTCATTAATAATATATATAAGATTATATACTCATATGAGACTTTTTATTTAAAAATATACAAACTAAAAATATAAATATATAATTTTTTTATTTACAAAATTAAGATGTTTAAATATTTATATTTTTAAAAAATATAAGCACCCCTCTAATAAACTTTATCAAATTAAACCTACCCTAAATGACTAAATCTATCTAAGTTTTGATGCTATAAAAAGAATGACTAAACTATCAAATATTTTTAATGATTGAGTTTCGAACAAAAATAACTTAAAAGATTAAATAACAAAAAAATATAATAAAAAACTTAAAAACATGACAAAAACGTCTCGATATGAAGTAAATAGTTTTGTCATTTTTTTTTTTTTTTACTTTTGTAAGCGTATTTTTGTTCTTTCTAGTTTTTTAATTATTTTTATGAAAGATTAAAATTTTTAGTGACATTCTTTTCTTCCCTAATTTGTAGAATCTAACCCAACAAAATTTAACGGGATTCACGAAATTCCAAAATTCCTTTTGTAGTTATTAAAAAAAAAAAAAAAACACGTCCTACTCAATATTGACTTAGAGAATCTATATAAAGAAAAGATTACCATTTCCCATTCTACACTTACAAGTTACAAACCCTACTACTTCTTCAACTAACTACTATCACTCCCACCAGATTCTCATAATTCCCTTATTCCCAAAATAATTTCTTCTTCCATGGCATTACCAATCCCTCCTAATCCAATCTCAACTATAGACCCTGAAGCACCCCGGATCGCAAATGCAACCCCAATCTCAAACACTAACAACCCTTCATCTTCAGGGCCAGCTTTCATCGCCATGCAAAAAGTCAAAACTAACCTTGTCCTACGTTCTAAATGGGCTGAGCTTAACGGCGCCATGGGCGACCTTGGCACCTACATCCCCATCGTCCTCGCCCTCACCTTGTCTCGAAACCTTAACCTCGGCACCACCCTCATCTTCACCGGAATCTACAACATCGTCACCGGTGCAATCTACGGTGTCCCTATGCCCGTCCAGCCCATGAAGTCCATTGCCGCCGTTGCCCTCGCGGATCCCACCTTCTCCGTCCCGGAGATCATGGCCTCCGGGATCCTAACCGGAGCCGTGTTGCTTGTACTAGGCCTGACCGGCCTCATGCAGCTGGCCTACACCCTCATTCCGCTCAGCGTCGTGAGGGGTATCCAGCTGGCACAAGGACTTTCCTTCGCTTTGACAGCTGTCAAATACGTGAGGAAAGTTCAAGATTTGCCAAAATCGAAATCTTTAGAGGAAAGAAACTGGCTTGGTTTTGATGGATTGGTTTTGGCCATTGCTTGTGTTTGTTTCATTGTTGTTGTCAACGGCGCCGGTGACAAAGATCGTAGTTGCGGTGGCGGTGTTGGTGGTGGTGATGTTGAAAGTGAACGTAATAGTAATAGTAATTTTGATAGCAATGCTAGCGTAATTGTTGTTGTTGGTGATGATAGTGACGAAGGAAGAACGAGCAGAATTGGGAGAAGAGTGAAGAACGTTGTGTTTTCTTTGCCTTCTGCGTTTATTGTGTTTGTTTTGGGTGTGATTTTAGCCTTTGTGAGAAGACCCCAAGTTGTTCGCGAGATTAAGTTAGGACCTTCTTCAATTGAAGTTGTCAAGTTCACTAAGCATGTTTGGAAGGAAGGTTTTGTAAAAGGTACAACTAATTTATATTCATGTTTAATTTGCATCAAATATTGTTATCGTTTGTTAACTAATTTGAGTTAATTGAGTGATCAATTTAATAGTTCACTTAAATATTGAGAATTGGAATCTCATATTGTATGCATAACAATTTATTAACAAACAATAGATTTCTTAAATAAAGTTTAAATCTATAACAGATTAGTCTATTGAACTGAGACACAATTCTATCATGTCTATGAGTTTGTTATTTAAATTTTGTTTAACTTATTTTTTTAATAATTTTTAATTTTTTAAAAATTATTTATTTTTATATCTTTTAAATTAAATATTAATTTTTAACCAAATAGACATCACATCATAGACATTCACCATTATTTTAATTACTATCTTAAATTTCTCAAATATCCGTACTTTGTGCAATAATTTACAGGTACGATTCCTCAGCTTCCCTTGTCAATTCTAAACTCAGTGATCGCGGTTTGCAAGCTGACTTCGGACTTGTTCCCGGGAAAAGACTTCTCGGCGACGTCGCTGTCGGTGACGGTGGGGCTCATGAACCTAGCCGGAGGGTGGTTTGGTGCCATGCCATGTTGCCACGGCGCTGGTGGCTTAGCAGGGCAATACAAATTTGGAGGGAGGAGTGGAGGGTGTGTGGCAATTCTTGGAGCAGCAAAATTGGTTTTGGGTTTTGTTTTGGGAAGTTCATTGGCCCATATATTCAATCAATTCCCAGTGGGAATCTTGGGAGTTTTGCTTTTATTTGCAGGGATTGAACTTGCTATGGCTTCAAGGGATATGAAGAACAAACAAGATTCCTTTGTGATGCTTATTTGCACAGCTGTTTCACTTGTTGGATCAAGTGCTGCTCTTGGATTCCTTTCTGGAATGCTTGTTTTTCTTATTCTTAGGCTTAGAGATTGGACAAAGGGTAAACCACTTTCTAGTTTTTGGTTGCGTGGAAGCCCTCGCCTTTGAACATTAATTTAACTAATTAAGCCACAGATTATGATCTAGTGCTTAATTAATTAACCATATGTTCAAAGGACAAAACGTCTCTTTACAATTCAAAAATTTTAAATTAATCCCAACTATTTAAATGATTGGTCTAAACGGTGTCCTACTGATATTTCAGGAACCGCTTTAGCGTTATAGTTGGATACGGTTTAAAAATTTTTAAATTGTTAAAAAATACTTTATCTTTTCGAAAATAGTATTTACTACTAATTATAAGTGTAATTACTTATTTATAGTTTTTTCTTTATGTTTTTTAGTTTTGTATTTGTACGATGTATCTGTAAAAGGTGATTTGTATGAACTTCAATTGTTGTTGGCTTTTGTTTCCGTACTGTGGCTTGAGTACATGATTCCATGTTAAAGTGATATGTACAATGTAGTGTTTGTTACTATATTATTTAATAAAAAAAAGTTTGGGTTATTTACGCATCAAAATTAAGAGATTTTAGAGATACATAAATCACATCAGAATTGAAAGGTGATAAAGTAAAAAGAATGTTTATCTAATAAAAGCTTTATTAAAAAAATTGATGGGGTTTAATTATTTCACAAAGCCTTAATAAATATTGACTTAATTGGGTGTATTGTTCATGATGTCTGTGGTTGGAATATTGCTTTTATACATGACATTAAAGAAGCAAAAATTATAAAAGAAAATGCTAGTTTCTCATTCTGATGAGTGAATCATGAGATCAGAACAAATTCTACTTTTGGAGGAATTGATGCTTGAACGAATGATAGTTTGAGTTTGACAAGGGTTAGCTAGTCCACAAACTAATGGCTACAGAGATCTGAATGCTACAGAAAGGACAAAGGAGAATGTAAAAGAATTTTATTGCTTATAAGGCAGGACAATACATTAAGATAGCTAATCCTCAAGAATCTGCATTTTCTAAGTATACTTGATGTCATATAAGCAATTCATTGATTGGAGGGTTTTTTGTGTGTGTATTCTTCTCTGTTTTTCCTTGTGTGAAAGCACTACTATCTATTAGGAGTTGGTGTAATGAAATAGAAGATCGAATCAGTTTTTTTTTTCTTTCTTTTCCTTTTTTATTGACAACCATGAAGTAGAATTTATTGCTTTCGATCAGTATTTTTAGTCACCAGTTTAATTTGTTTACTCTAATAACTCAATAATATACTTTTAATCTATATTTTTAAATTGATAATTAATTACTGACAAAAAAATAATAAATTTTATTGATCCTTTAATATTTATCTTTCAGTAATTATATATGTATTACTTTTATATATCTTCAATTTTTAATATTAAAATTGATTGATAACAAGTAATAGAGGATAATAAATTTGTTTTTATATAATAAAAAATGTATAAAAGAAAATAGTTAAAAAATTATTTCTCTAAATCTTTTTATATATTGGCAGACTAATTAACTACCCAAATATATATTTCAAGAAAGTAATGTTGCCGCTCTAAAAAATTTCTTAATAAAATTCTAAAAAAATAATTTCTTAAAAAATTCTAAAAAACAACAAAAATTTAATAAATATAGCACAATATAATCTAACTTAAAAGATAATTATTTAACACAACATAAACTTAAAATACAATATAAAAATCCATCCATATTATTTCAGGATCAAACTATTTTAACATATAAAATTATTCCTGCTGTATTGTCTATGACTATCACACTTCTATAACATTGCCTAGATCTCATTAATAAAACCAATAATAATTAAAATTTTAATTTTAAGTTCTTATATAAATTGAATAGATTATTATATTATAATTTTGAAAAAAAATTTCTCTCTTCTCAGAAATGTTAAAATAACACTCTTATCTCTTTTATTTATAAAATATACACTCCACTCCCTTATAACTTTTAAAAAACTTTATTTTTAATTTATTTTAAATTTTTTATGTTAACTAACGTTAATTTATCTAGTTTTTTAAAAAAATAAATTATTTTTTACAAAAATACCCTTTAACAAAAATTTTATTTTTTTGAGATTAAATTTTATTTTTGGAATACCCTTTAACAAATTATTTTTCTATTAATTAAATTGTATTTATACCAAAATATTTTAAAAAAATTAAGAAAATCTAAAAAGAAAACTATAAGGAGAAGCATGAATCCTCCAAGAACAACCTCACTGTTATTTGTGTTTTTGAAAAAAATAATTTGATCATTAAAAAAATGATTTGTTATCTTATGAAAAAATAATTTAATTATTAAAAAATATTTTAGTAAAAATACAATTTAATTAATAAAAAAATAATTTATTAAAAAATATTTTGATAAACAAAATTTAATCACAAAAGAAAATAAAATTTTGCTAAAAGATATTTTTATAATTTTTTTTGAAAAATAGATAAAGTTAACGTTAATCAACACAAAAAGTTTAAAATAGATTAAAAAGAAATTTTTTTAAAAATTATAAAAAAAAATGTATATTTTATAAATAGAAGAGAGAGAAATATTATTTTAAAGTTTAGGATGGAGACCTCTTTCCTAACCTCTGTCTCCATTTATTCATGGCTGCAAGTCTCCATTTTTGTGGGAGATTGGCAGATCTCATTTTGATCTATGCGGTGAATAATTTTCACTGATACCTATTTTAAATATATTGTATTAAAAAAAATTAGATGAACAAATATTTTTGTAATAAATTCACATAAAGTTGTCTTTTTAATATTAACCCAATAAAAAAGTTCTTAAAGCTAACACAAAACAACACAGAAATTATAAGGAAAATAACATAAAAAATTTCTTAAAACTAACACAAGTTTGTTTGAAAAATTCATAATAATTATATAAAGCAATACAAAGTTTTGTATAAATATCGCAAAGAATATGAATAAGGGAAGAAAAAAAAATTAAAACGTATATATTGAGATAAGAGAAAAAGGAGAGCAAGAAAAAGAAAAAGGCAAAAAAAAAAAAAGCAAAAAAAAAAGAGAAGAGGCTAGAAAAAAGAAGACAAAGCAAACATACAAAAGGAAATAAAAGAAAAAAGAACATAAGAAATTTAAATTGAATCGATAAATATATAGAATTCAGATGCAATCGGTAAAACTAAAGTATACACAATTTAGTGATAAGTTTTAATTATTTTGTGACGGTTTCAAAATGCCACTAAACAATTCTGCAATATTTGATGAATCGTTGATTTGTGGCGATTTTTAGTAGTTACTGGTATAACCACCGTTAAAATCAAATATTGTGGTAACCGCTAGTATAATAGCTGTTAAAATTTTCCATGTGATTATATTATTATTATTATTATTATTATTATTATTTCTTAAGATTGGTAATCTTTTGTGACCCTTGAGTATTCTCTTATCGTAGACAATATATCATCCAAAATCATTCATAATTTATATAATATTTGAATGATTTTGTGGTAAATGAAATATATTTTTGAAGGGCAACTTAGCATTTCGATCTTTAGTATTAAATCTACACCCTTCTAGGCCATTCTTACCTCTAAAAGAAATAAAATGGATGTGTCATGGTGACATGGATGTTCATGAGAATCCCAATTTCAGGACACTATAGTAGTGTAGTGGAACAAACTTAGGAAGTAAGTGGTGACTTAAAAACTAAAGTTACATAGGTAAGTAGTTTAGGAGATTGTGGTAAAGAGAATATGCCCTTGTTAGGACTATAGGAGATAGCTAGCTAGTAGCACCTTTTTTTTTTTTAATTTTAATGGAAATTAAATGATTATATTATTGATAATTTGACTAATCTGATGATCCAACACAAAAGTTTGAGGATACAAATTTTGCAATAATTTTTTTTTTATTTTCGAAATTTGAATTTAAAACTTCTAATTAAAAGAGTAGCCCAGTTTGGATTGGCTTTTGAAAAAAGTATTTATTTTTTTCATCTTTTAAAAAAATATTTTTTTAACAGACAAAAATTATTTTATATTTAAATAGACTTTTTAAAAAAAATTAAGTATTAAAAACGTCTTTTGTTTTTATTTTTTTAAAGTAAGATATTGTTAGTTTTTTTAAAAAATGAATAATTTATTTTCTAATAAAAATATTTTTTTAAAAGACATATCCAAATAGTTTTAAATTAAATAAAAATACTTTATTTAAAAAAAAATATTTTTTAACTAAAAAAACCAATCCAAACTAGCACTAAAACTTTAAAATAGTAACACATTTGAAATTTGATGGTATAGCTTTCACTTTATGCTTAATACTTTCCAAGTGCTTTTAACCCCTTTCAACCCTTTTTGCCTCTTGGGTAAGAGAAAGAGTGAGGGCCCTTGAATTTAAAAAAATAAAATAAACATAAAAAGGAAAAACAATTCTAGCATTGGGCAGTAGAAATTAAATGAATCTAGCATGAAGAACGATCCATGTTTTACTTGTTGGTAGTGTAGGTAGGTCATACTCTTACAAGCATTTCTCTAAATCAATTGAATATTTTGTTTCTTGTTGATCAATTATATTGCACAAACTTTATAGGAACTGTTTTCTTCTTCTTTTTCTCTTTCCTTTTTGATATTGTGTTCTATCTTGTTATTATTTTTATGTTTTTTTAATCTTCCCAACATTGCAAATAAAGTGGGATAAACAGAGACTCTAAGATGTGGTAGCTAATTAAGTGGGAGATAAATAGAATTTTTTTAAAGATGGGTATGAGCATGTTATGTGGTTAATCTTCATTTAGTCCATATCTAATATTAGAGCATATGATAAGGTTTTAATCCTTATTATTATTCTTATTCTTTACCATCATCACAAGTTAACCTTGCTAGAGGTAGAGGCCATTATTTGGTGAGAGAATGGTGAAAGCAAAAAAGGGTTATTCTTTGCCATTGACATCCAATAATTATCTTTGCCAAGTAATTACGATATTATATTTAATTTCCATGCGCAAAAATATTAAAATACTCTTACTTTGCCATTCAATAAAAAATACAAAAATATTGTCAAATTGTTATAAATAAATAATGCCACTATATATCACAACCATTTATCATAATCTTTTTTATCTTCTAATTTTTTATTGGATAATATTATAAAATTATTTTTTTATTGTAAGTACACAAAAAAAAACAGCTTAATTATTGGTCTTATATTAATTCTACTAAATATTCAATTAGATACTTATAATTTTAAAGTCTGTTATTGAATTTGTATTATAAATAAAAATTTTCAATTATGTTATTGCTAAGCTTTCTATTAAAAAGAATACAAATTTTTTTTTGAAATATTCATCATTGTATTTGATATATATATATATATATATATATATATATATATATATATATATATATATATATATATATATATAGAGGAAGAGTTCTAAAAAATATTCTGTAAATAAGTATTTTAGAATTATTTATTTTATAACTAATAAATTTAAGTAAAGACCTAATTAAAATTTTTATTTAATATAAAAATTCAATTAAAAAAATTAAAAATATAAAAATCTAATTAAAATTTAGTAAAACTATAAGATAATTAAAAAATATTCTCATGAAACAAACAATATTTGAAAAATTAGAGGAAAAGGAATTATTAGCACTCTTGGTGGCAAAATTTGTTAATTTTTTGTTGGGGAATCCCCAATGTTGGAAATTGGAATGGCGTCATGTCATCATTTCTTTGGATAAAAACTTGTGTAGGCATGTTAAGGACTGGCCCTTGTTGTCAAAAACTATAATCATTCAAGCATCATATCTTTGTCAAAACCAAAATATAAAGCATCATATCTTCAAATTTTATTCAAAAAGCTAATGTTACATATATTAATCAGGTCAAAATGGTTCATTATTTTCTTTTGCAATTGTTCTTTAATTTACTTCCGTCTAATAATTTACTCTTCAGAAATTAATCATGTCAATGATATAAATGAACATATACACAAAAAGTCAAATCAGTGAACAGCCTAAACATTTTTTTAGTTTATCCAAAATAATTAGCTGAATTTAATATAGATATGTTTATCAAAGTTGGCACATATCTTTAAACTCAATAAATGCTAATAAAAATACTTATAATTTGATTATTATCTAACTATTTAATTTCCAGCAATATTAAATTTGTAAAATAATAATAAATTGAGATAAAATAAAAACAATTATTGCTAAATAAAATAAAGTAGGAGAGAACGTTTAAGAAATTATAATTTCTTAATCTATTTACGAGCAATATATATAATTGATCATAATCATATTAACAATTTCATATTATATAATTTATATGACTGATGTCATTTACTGTTATAAATGTTTAGAGGAAGCAAAGCGGGTCAACTTGTCCTACCCCGTCAAAGCCCGTCATAAAATAGGATGGGACGTCCCGTTTCGCTAAAGTGATGTGGGCCAAATTTGCTACCCCGCTCCACCAGATGGCGGAGTAATGGGTTGGCGGGCTGGTCCACATTCTCTCTCTTTTTTTAATTTTTTAAAATAATCTATATTAAATATAACAAGTACAGCATTCAAAATCAAAACAGTAATTTAGAGGACAAACAAAATGAAAAAACAATGAACTAAAATGGAATCATAAGAATTAGGGAATAGGGATAAGCAAAAAATTAGGGACAAATTAGCACCTATAATAGAATCAAACGTTCCACAATAGAACTAATTTGGTAACATTTTAACAATAAGATAAAAAAAAATTCAACCAGATGAATATGAAAAAACTGCTTAAGTGGAGGGTTGGCTGGCTGGGGGAGTGGTGCCGCGGTTAGGCCGTGATTGATGGCTGAGTTGAGACACAAAGGTTGCTGGTGCACGTTGACAGCGGAGGAGAGAGACAATTGGATGGAGGGGGATCGCCGCCGCTGGTATTTGCTAGACTGAGAGAGAGAGAGAGCCTTTGGCTTCGCGCCGGTGACTTGTGAGGGAGAGAGAGAGGCGAGGTCGCGACGGAGAGAGACGCAAAGACGCTGGTGAGCTTCGAGACAAAGAACTAAGTCGTCATTGCCGCGGTGACTCTGGTGCATTCTGGGTCCGGATAACTTTAATCCGAGAGAGAGAGAGGGGGGAAGGTCGTCGGTGTTCTGAGCTGTTGCGGCTCTGTAGAGAGAGAGAGAGAGAGAGAGAGAGAGAGAGAGAGAGAGGTCGTCGACTCGCTAGTGTGAGACTGAAAAGGGCAAGAGGAGGGAGGCTCTACCTCTGCCTCTGCATGTGTTGTCCGTGTGAAAGTGGTGTAAAGAGAAACCTTAATCCTATAATGTGATATTTATATGAATGAACAAAAGTTCAAAATATCCTAAAAAAAAAAGTTGGCAGCCCGCCGGCCAGTCCGCCTTACCCCGCCAAAGCCCGCCAGTTTGGCGATGCGGGTTTGGTGGATTCAAAATTTCGTTCCGACCTGCTTTTTTGGGTGGTTTTGGCGGTTTGACTCGGCGAATTCGGCTCGTTTTGCTACCGTTACAAATGCTAATGGAATAAGTCATTATTACTTTTGATTTAGGATTAAATGAGAATAAAATCAGATATTATTTTTATTTAGGATTTAGATACTATTTTTATTTGGATTTTAAGGTTTAATGGGTGCCATGCTCAAATAAAAAAGAGTGATTTCAGAGTTTTGGTCCCTAACACATCAAAGCCGCCTCCGTAGCTCTCTTTCCATCAAAGAATTGCGATTTAGCCCTATTATAAATACAGAAAATTTTGATTAAAAAAAAATCAAAGAATCAAATTCTTTTTATCATACTCATAAGTATAGATACGCTTCTACACTATAATATATATTTTTGATGATTTAATATAGATTATCTGAATTAATAAAAACTATTTATTCTAACAGGGACACGATACAAAAGTCTTCTTAAAAATTAGAAGTATAATCCTTCAAATAAAATTTATTTATTATATGAAAAATAGATATAATAAGAATAAAAATTAATTAAAAGTGTAAGGCAAAGTATTTATAAAGGTAGAATTGGATATATTTTTCTTTGAGTTAACTATTAAAATAGCACTCGAAAATTTACATAGCTGACAAAAATAATTTCAAAAGATATGAACAATAAATAAATTCTCAAAAAGATTTAAAAATACGACAAAAAAACTTAGATATTAAATATATATTTTAAATTAGATTTTAGAGATCAGATTTGATGTAAATTTTTGCAATTATTATTAAAAATGAGATTTTTTATTCTTAAAATTTGATAATTTTATATCAAGTGAGATTTTAAAAAAAAATTAGTGTGAATGATCATATTTTTTTTGAAAAATAAAAAGCAAAATCTAGAGATCAAATTTGCTTCGAAATTTTTTTAAAATCTTTTAAATATTTATTCAAATATTATCACAAAAATTTAGATTTAATGAATAATATGTTTGTTAATTATAAATTTTTTTGTCACTTATATAAAATATAATATTTATTAATTATTTTTATCGCAATTTTAAATAATTTAAATATTATTTTATTAATAACATCTTTCAAAAACCTTTTTATCAACAACTAAATTTTTTGAGTATCGAATTGGTACTTAACCTTTTTTTCTATGCTGTCTATCCATTTAATAGATTCTTTTGTAAAATAATGTCAACCGACCTAAGATTTATTCCCATTAATAAGTGGCTAAGTGCAATATATTGATCTAAGTCAAATTAACTAGTTCAGTTATTATAGCATTGCTTCTTGATATGTATATGATTTTATACACATTCAAGAGATGGTAAAGACAAAGTAGTTAGAGGTTGAAAGAGCCAAACAATGCACCTCTTGTTAGCCTTATTTCATGAAATTATTTTATGCTTTTGATCGAACATCTATCTTTCATTCAATTAATCCACTCAATATCTTAGTTTCAATATATGATTTCTATATAATTTCTAACATTTACAAATTTTAAAGTGTAAAAACCAAATTGTAATTTTATTGAAAATGTAGGGATTAATTATGTAATTTAACTTATAGTTTATAATATATAATTACTATTATATTATAACTATAATTCAAGGAGTATTATAATTTATTGTTGCTATTCGACATAGAAATTTAAGATATTGTCATACTCATAACGTTTACATTTAAACAAATAAAAATCATTAAAAGATCACTAATATTCCCAATTACAAATGGTGATTTGCAAGGATGACAATATCTTTCGGAGTAAGTTACCTATGGATTCTAATTTCTATATGAAATTCAAGTCCATTGATTGCTTTTAGTAGAATTATATATATGTACAGGGGTATTGTTTCAAAAATCTATTAAGATTTATAAAATAAATTTTGCTACTTTTTCTATCACTTAAAAGTTTGAACCTTAACAAAATTCAAAAATCCATACTAATATTTACTTAATCAATTAATTTTATATATCAATAAAACTTTTTCAACTAATAATCCACACGTTAGAAAGCGCAAATTAACAGATAAACTATAAGAGAATCCAAATTTTCCCACACGTATAAGCTACATGCCCATACACCTTCTTTATACCATGCTTGCATGTGGTCTTTCCGCCCGTATGCTACGTAGCCCTAGGTAAAAAATTTGAGGTGTCACAATAAAAAAAATATCATGTGTCTAAAATTAATTGTCACCTTGGTTTTCTTTTTAATATAAAACTATTCTACCTATACATTAAAATCAGTTATTAATATAATATATATATATATTAAAATATAAAATATATACAAAAATAAATGAAATAATTTATATATTTATACATAAATATATAATAATTAATTTTAATGACTAATTTTAGTGTATATTGTTTTTTTTTTTGGTTTAATATATGATATGATTCATGATAAATAGAAGATTATATTGAAGGAGATAATTTCCATAGCATATTAAATGAATTAGAGCTCATTTCCATGTAGGAAGAAGTGTGCAGTTACAGCAAATACAGGTCCTTCTTTAAAAATAAATAAATAAATAAAGTGTACCAAACTGGGGGCGTTAGTTCGTTTTGCAATTCCGTCATGATTTTTGTTTTCTAGTGTAAGATTTTCTTCGTGTACTAGAAAAGATGCCACTGGTTTTTGCATTTGTGAAGAGACTAACCCAACCCAACCCATATTTAGTTCAATGACCTTGAACCAGGATCATAGTCATCCCTCCAACAGGACACAAAAGAAGGTGACAGTTTGCCAAATCTATTTAACCTTATTTGATAGCTGTCTTGAGACATAAATAATATAAAAAACACTCAGAAATATAAATTTATTTATAAATGATACAAATTCATATACAAAAACAAAGAAAATGTCTTTGTTGTACAACAAAATTTGCCCAATTTTTGTTTATTAGAAAACTTACTATAATTGGGGTAAGGATAGTTTGTTTTGTCTCTGTCTTTATCTCTGTATTTTCTATTCTAAAACACTTACTAAACGTAGCATTATATATCTCCAAATGGATTTCTTCCCTTCTTTGAAAATGGATTTGGAGTGGTTTGTGTCATGTACTCACCACTTGAAAGCTTCATGGTGCTTAGGGATCCAAAAACACTTTCATCATCACTTGTACTAGCAGCTCTTTCAAATCTACAAGAACCATTTCAAAATTTAGCCTTAGAGCAAGAACCATGTCAAAATCTAAGTTATTAGATGAGTTTCTACACGATGTACAAAAGAAGATAGATAGTAAAAAAATATTTCATTTTTAGAACAACATTAGGTGTATATATGAGGCGTTAGATCTCATGTCGACTGACATCCCTTTGTAGATCCCTCTTAGATTGAGTTTAAACTCCATTCAATGATGAATCGGCTGTAAGTTGGCATGAAAATCATACAATAAATAACACAACTCAAGGTTTCATGCTGCCTATTTTCATCACATTATCCACATTTCCACTTCTCTAGTACCTCTTCAAGTACATGGAAGATGATTAGTACAATGTTTTAAGAATAATAAGAAACCAGCCTGTTACATTGTATCATAGTTGTATTCAACATAATATCTAAAGGAATAAGATTTACCTAGGAGGTTGCATGTTATTAACTTGGCCAAAGTATGCACCTGAAAGGATAGAGTTAGAAATAACTGTAACTAAATTAAACTAAGAAAACATTTCATTAGAAAATGAAAGATGAAAAAGGGCAATACTATTGGGAAATCCAGATGCAGATTGTGGATGAACAAGAGGAGATCCAAAACTTGTGGACTGAGGAACCATTCCCAAAGACCCATAACTTGAAGCATGCATTAATCCTGCTCCGGGAGATATAGGTAGGGTACATGACATATTGGGAAGCTGCAGACAAACAATGTTTATTGTCTTAATACAAATATGTGAATTCAAAATTCAGAGAAAAGCGTTATCATGTGCCAACTTGATAATTATTTCTTTACTACTTAGTTTCAAAATAACGGTCAATTTGAACTAAGTGATGCATTGTCTAACTAATAAATATATTGATTTTATGTTCAATATACCACCACAATGTCCCAATTGACAGTTATTTTGATATGAATGGAATAACTATTTACTATTGCCACAGAAGTTTCATGTCTAGTTGAAGAAAAGGTAAAATAAGTAAATCTATCTAAGAAAGCAGACAAATTTTGAAGCAGAAATATACAGAAAGGCTATCAGATTCACTGTAATAAGTCAAAACAGTTCTAATGTTTGCACATACGGATAAGGTGTGGGCTAAAGGTTTGTCCTCAGTTACTGCAAATGGATTTGATGAGGATCTTGCTGCAATAGGGAATGCTGAGGGGGACTGCAAATGAAAAAAATCAACAAAATCATAATACACACAGAAACCAAAAGAAAAAAGAATATTGTTGGATTAAGCATTTACCGCTAGGCCAGAAATCTATTGGTAGCTTTTGGCATAGTGATAATTGCTCGTTCCAACAAAAAGATAAATGAAATGATGATCTGCATAGGATATACCGGTGCATTAGGATAATACTGCAAGCCATATCCCATTCCATGGTGTTGAGGTTGATCATTTTGCCAACCTGAAAGTGGTGTAGGAGGGCCAGATAAGTAGCTTGAAGAGAAAAGGTCCTGCAGAGAATTCATTCATGCCTTAAGGTTCTCTGAGTTCTTAAGGGAAATAAAATTATACAATACAAGGTTGCAGCTCATCTATTACCTCTGGAAGTTCCATTCTTCCAGTAGACCTGTTTTCTACTGTTGAAGATTTTGAGCCAACATCAGATTTGGTTTCTCGAGTTGGTTTTGAGTTGGTCTGAGGAGAGAGTTCAGTGAAAGCACTGGAGGGATCATGTGAATTTAGAACATCTGATTGCTGCATATAAACAAATTCAGAAACTTGAGTAACTTTGCAAGCAACAAACAATAACAACAACTAAGTCTTATCCCACTAGATGGAATCAGCTAGATATAGGTCAACATTTCCATAATACCCAGAGAAATATCATATTTATATCTTTAGCTGCCTAACTATTTGCTATCTGATCTACTCTCTAAACTAGAGCCTCCGTGCCTTCTCCAAACATTTCTGTAATTGACAGTACCCAAACTCTACTACTCTCTTTACTTTATGTCCATAAATGTTAACATCAAGGTCTAAAATTAAGGCTATCAAATAGCCAGACATAGTTGACATTTAGTTTCTCACCATATCATTTGGAGCTATAGGTGTGATTGGTGTACTTGTTGGTTGTGCTGTAGAGCTACTACCTTCTGATACTGCAGGAGAGAATTGCATGCTTGGTGATGTCTGCCAATCTAAGACTTTGTTGGACTCTTCTCTATGATTTATCTCATCATTTGAAGGCAAAGCATTAGAAGGTTGTTCCATCTCATTGGTTTGGATCGGTATAATAGACCAAGCATCACTATCGGTTGGTGAAGCAGTTGCCTCGGATATTGGAAAAGGTGGCAAGTGCTGCAAATCCCCATGTGTGCTCGAATTTTCTACAGGCACAATTGTTAGATCATTGTTAAAAGTTGAGACCTTAGACATGTCCCCAGTTGTTGCAACCAATGGACCTGACAATTCAGAAAGTAAGAAATCTAAGGAATTTGTATGTGTTGCTTGAGGTGTTGTCATTGTTACAGAAGATGTGAATATATTTGTGTGTGAGATTTTGTTTTCGGCAGGATTAGCAACTGGAAAATCTTCAAATATAGCCCAGTTTTCTTCAATTGGTTGTGATATAGGCTGCATTTCTGGTACAGAAGCAGCGTTAGAGGCCTGCAATTTAGTACCCAAATCATGAAGCTTTCAGGAGGAACAATTTCTTGTTCAGATGGATTTTTCTCAAAAAAAAAAATGCCACTTTGATGCATGACATTTGGAAACTAAAATTCCTCCAAGATATAGTTCAAATGAGATTTTATAATGTAATGACAACCATACCACTTACTTTAAGAGATGGACCATTCTCTCCTGATACTTCTCCCAAAGGGCGAACGACAGGTGATTGAGATTCGTCTACAGTCTTCTGCCTTGCTGGTTGAAGCTGTTTTAGCTTTGTGTCTAAATCTGTAACCTTGCTGTTTCTTGATTCACCGTCTCGGAACCTGTTGTCAACAACCTCAATTTGTATAGGCTTTCTAGCAAAGCTGCCATGCCTGGCCAAATTTTGGGCATATCTTGGGCTTCTTCTTTCATCAACGTAAAATCTAACATTGTTATTGTCATCACTTCTTATATCAGGAGATCTTGCACTAGAACTTCTCTGAACTCTAGCTTCATAAGATGAACTTTTTGGCTCAATACGAAATAAATTAATCTTCTTACTTTGGTATGGTTCCTCCTTTCCTTCCTGTGCAAGTAAAGTAAACAAAATTTTTAACAAAAAGAGAACACAGCACAAGGAACTCATCTTTTCAGTTATGTCTTAGTTTTAACTAATGATAATAAATCAAAGAACAATGTTAAACAATGAGAAACAAAAATTTTAGTAATTTTCTACCGAAACAACAATGATCTTTAGATGAATAAAGTAGTATTCCCTACTTACTGATCTAAGGATTGATACACATACCATACTGCATTGTTCTGGTAAACAGATTCTGACCAAAAAATCTATCTAGCTAGTATCTTTTTTCTATAATCCAAAAGATAACAAAAGAACCTACCACTAGATAACAAAAGAACTTACTTCTCTAATCCTCGGAAGATCCACATGATGTTCACCGGTAAATTTTCTTTCCACATACACATTCTTGATGAACTCGCGGAGTCTCTGCATGTTGCTGGATGCAAAGATGTGAATTAGAAGAGGTGATGAATATACTAATTAGAATCTACAAAAACATCTCCAATGCTCAAACAAGATTACCTCCTGTAGGAGGATACCTGTGATTGCAACTGAAAATAAAAAATTAAGAAAGAATCTAAAGAAACCCGCGAGAGATGAGATGCAAAGTTACTTGGATTCAGGGTAAGAATGTCGTTGAGGGTCCCAGCATTTAAAATAAATTTCTTTGGCTCTCTGTTCATGGATTGATGTCAGATTTGTTTTTATTACCAAATAAATAGATTTGTTTAGCATGATCAATTTGCTCATACCTCGTTACCACCTGCTTGAATAGCTTCAACTTCTTCTAAAGTAAATTTAGCCATGGATACTGATTTTACTCGATGTGTAAATTCTCGACTGTTTTATACATAGAAACATATGGTAAGTAAAGAAAAAACATGTTATATATCTGCACTAAATTGATTTCTTTTCTTCTTCACACCCCCCCCCCCCCCACACCCCTTTATGTGAGTTCGAAATCAATTAGACTCCAACTAATCAAGCTCGAGTCGAATTGGTTCAATATAGGAGTATTGTTCTTGCCATGATAGTTCTTTCCCATACACAAGATGCTAACTTAGATTACTCCCTGAGTTCCCTTTTATTTGTCACTATCCCAATTTTGTACTCAAAATATGTTGATGGATGTACCAAAATGTGATAGTAACAGATAAAACGAAACATGTTAGAGACCAACTGTTGAACCACTCAAAATAACTAAGTGTTGGTTTCTCTACTCAACTGATATGAAAATATAAAGCTTGGACCATCTCAATATAGGAGTTGTTACGTAACATGATGAAACCACGTTGTTAAAGTAAAAGAGGATTATCCAAAACCCTAAAACTGATAACAATTTGAAATACAAAAGCAGCTAAAAGAAACATAAAATAGATTAATCAATAGAAAGCACGGATTTTGTAATGCTTACTGTATTCCACTGCAATTTGTGCAGACAAATGTGCAGAAAGTTGTACACACATATTGTGGTCCCTGAATCATCATTAGAAAAATCATGTAATAAACCATCTCTTTCTTTTTATAAATTCTTTTCTTTTTTGTAGGTTACAATACTTTCAAGTTTCAACATTGATTAATTCAATAATTTCATAGCGTACCAAGAGGTTGCAATTGATGCATCTTCGATTTTCAGGAAGTTTCAAAAGACCACGAATTATTTTTTCAATCTTTGCTTCATCTTTTTTCGAATTTCCCATTGTCTCTCAAATGATCAATACCTTAACTAACAACCACAACCACAACCAAAACAATGGATTAAAAATAATTAATTAAACAAATAAAAAGTTAAAAAGCTATCCAGCTCACAAGATGTTTCTAATCATTTAAATCATGTCAATTAAAACTTCTGAAGCGTGACGTCACAATGTGACATAAAACAGAGAAAAAACGGAAGGGTTTCTAGAAAATGAACCTGGTGTATGAAGAGGGAAATAGAAGACGAATGCGTGAACAAAGAGAGAAAGCGAAAAGACGTTAAGTTAGGTTAGGGAGGGAAAGAAGGAATATCAGAACAAAGGGAATGAAACTTACCGGTAATACCGGTTCCCAAACGCGGGATTTTGTATATTTTATTTGGGCTTAAATTAGAAGTTCAACATTTTCATTTCTCAATTGGGGGGTTAACTCTAAAGAAGAGAATGGTCGTTATTCATAGAAATACGAAGTTGGATAGTGGATGAAGTGAAAATGTAGAGAGAAGTGAATTATTTCTGGTTAAAAGGCATATCAACTAAAAAAATAAAAAGTGATCAAATTTAATCATTAACACATATTCACATATGTGACATATCTGAACTCAAATTAGATACCAAAATTAGCGAACCTAAATCCACAATTTGGAGTTGCAAAAACTACTATTATAAGTGCATGAAAATTTATATCAATATCAGAAACAATAATCGAACACGCCCCTATTTAATATAACTATCAAGAAATTAAAAATTTTGTGGCTTCAACGGATACATTTGCCTCTGAATCTCTGATTGTCGTCGTATCATATTTAAAATATATAATATTATACCAATTATCGCACAATCTTTCGCGTATAACTTAATTGATAAGAGGATATACTAAACAATTGCGTTAAGATACAAAAGGAGATTTATCCGTCTCGAAAAGTAGCTACGCAAATTGATTAGATATTAGATATTCTATAACATTGTCACATTAGTTTGTTCTAGAAATTAATATATCTTATTTTTCTTCCAGTCCTTCTATGAAGCCACATAATGTTTTATTATTTCTCCTCCATCAACCATCAACTTTATCTTCCGTCCAAACTCCGCCTCGCTATCCTGCCGTTTATATTAGTGCTATGCAATTATGCATAATATTCAAAACTATACAAATGCTAAAATGACAAATGAATTAAATCGAGTGATCCAGTCATTAATGGTTTAACACTGTTATTATCAAACAAGGTGTTTTTATAGAACAAATAGCTGACAAAAAATTGGGCTGAAGTGCTGAACTTATTCAAGTTTGCCCTGATTTGACCAATCTTTATGTAAATTGTTACCTTTTCCCATACCATCTTTAATATGCAAACAATAAAGAACTAATATTACTATATGAGGCATTCTAATTCCAGATGGTACATTTACATAACATTAGAACGTTAAACAATTTCATCAATTCTCTTCCATTCTAATTCCATAATACCCCATTCCATGCCTTTAATCAACAATCAGCATAACCCGTAAATCACAATCTTTCCCTCCCACCCGAAGCTATGTTAAATTGAATAATCTCTTTGTTGGTCCGTACTATATTTACAAAGAAAAGGATGAAATTGCCTTCAGCGGGTGAACCGGTGAAGCTAATACCATAGAAACCAGTAGTTAGCAGTTAATTTGCGAATCATTTTTGTAAATTCTATAACAGAAATAGAACTGTGATTTCCATTCAAGGTGTGGTATTATTTGCCGATTTCTATTTTCATATTTAACATTGGGAACCTGAGGATATGGGAAGAGAGAAGGGGGGAAAAAAAGAAAAAAAAATCTGCACAAAATTCCTTAGACCCATACTAGGAAGATCAACTGCAACAATTACCCTGAACTAAGTAGAACCCTCAAACTGAATAAGGTGCTACTCAACAGTGCAAGAGAGTTGCACAAAAAATTCTTCCCCTCAATGATTTCCCCTCATTATTTGGAGCTCAGTATGGAGTCCATGGATAACGAGAGGAGGCCAAAGCACTTCCGAACCCGTGTCGCATCTAGCCGACATCACTGCTGAGCCTCCTCACCTCTAATGCAGCTCAGTGGCACACTGAAGAGATCCATGAAGCTGTAATAGTACGCAATCTACCCATCACCATTTGAGTCCTCCGAAGCTTTTATCGCTTCAGCAGTCATGAGAGCAGCAACGGCCCGGTGAATTGCTAGATCTGCTCTGTAAAGCAGTCTTTGAGCCCTCTCTCTCTTTAATCTGGCCATGTTATGTGCATGCCGAGCAGCACCTGAGGCATCACGCAATTTAAACTCATCAAGATCTGAACCATCTAATTGTTCAAAGTCATGCCCTTGAGGGCCATCCATTGGGTACTTCCTGTGACCCATCATGTCATAATAGCCCATGTTCCATTGATTAACCCCATTTCTCTTCCCTGACCCCGATAATCTCGGACTATCAGAAATCATGTGTGAATCATTATGATACATATTCCTTGGCTTGTTCCGGTGATGTTTAGGTGTATATTTCCTGTCAAACCCACCATTGTTCATAAAATAATATCTCACGCTGCCAGCATCACGTGGTGAGAATCCCCTCAGTGAGCTCTGAGGCAATGGGGAATCATCCAAAGAATCATAATTGTGGCCTGGATAAGAAATCCTTTCATCACCAAATGCAAATCCATTCAATCTCCTTCCTGTGTTTTACAACAATCAGATGTAAGGAGGAGCTCATAATTTGTTCAAACTGTACTTACACAGCTAGTAAATCAAATACTCACCAGGAGTGTGGAAACCGTCATGTTCATACATAATACTGTTTGCATGCCCTGACACTGAAATTCTCTTTTGTGAACGTTGTTTTGATCCCTTGTTCGGTACTTCCAAACCCCTTGGTTTCAAACAGAAAGCAAACATGGGAGGCTTCTCCAAAGGTGCAAACTTGTCCAGGCATCCATTAGAATGAGGGATGTTATTCTTGCTCATGGCTACTTCCCACTCTCTCAATTGTTGATGGTATCTTTCCCATTGAGGTGGCTGAACAGAATTAAAGTTCAGATATAAAGTTTCAACCAAATCATAACCAAGCACACACATTACACATATCATGTGCCTAGGAGAAAACAGATAATCTTGAGAAAACAAAATGTTAATTACACACCACCAAATTTTAAGCCAGTCAATTTTGAAATTAAACCCATAATCTTTCAAATAAACAGGACCACTTCAAAATTAGCAATGTTGCATCATGCAGCCATATCTCAAGGTCAGTTATAAAAATGGCAAACTTAGAAACACTTGGCTGGATGCAAAGCCAGATATACATTTATGAATTAATAAAACCCAAAAAGTATGCAGGAATATAGATCAATGCCATAGTTATTCACCACCATAAATGCATTGACTTGGTAATGGCTCACTTTGCAATTGCAGTATTAACCTCGCTTCCTCTTCCCTTCCCTTCCCTTCCCCCACTCTCGTTTTATATTAAGTCACAAAAACAGTTCAGTAAAGATAGGTAATTTTTACAATACCTGAAAATGCCGTATCAAAGCCATTCCTCTCTTCTGCCTTTTCTGCTGCCAATATTCATAAATGGTTTTGGCTATAGGCATCGTTGCAACATCAACCATGAGTTCTTCTATTTCAATAGGTGTAAACTGGTCTTGCTTCTGAGCATATGCAGCCTTTTCAAACCTGTCTATTGTCTTCTCAAATATTTCCTCCGAGATCCCATCCATGCTATAATTGTCTTTTTCAGAATTTTGCAAAGTCAAAATCCACTGCTCATCCTCACTGTCCATATCATACAGGACATTTGATGAATTCAGGGCCATATCAACATCTGTTTCAACTTGGCGAAAATATTTAGAACTCCGAACAAAACTAGCTTCAGATTCATGACCATCATTTTCTTCAATCAAGATAACACCTGGAATAGGTATATTTTTAACTGAAGCCGCACGGATGTTACGGTTGTAACATTCCTCATGCATCTCTTTGAAAAGAGCCCACTGACTCCTATCAGGAAATTCTAAGACCCAATCTTTCCCTCCTTTCCACATCATAGCATGCGTATAGCGATTAGTTGATCCAGTTTGCAGAAACTGATGTGCTTTGTATGAGTACCTAGTAACTCCTGCAAGTTTTACAGAAAGTTTCCACTCATTATGGTCAAACAGCTCTAAAACAACCTGGGCACCATATTCTCTCCACCCTTTATCCCCAAGGGTAATCAAGACATTTGCATCACAAGATAAGGACTCCAAATTCTTTTCAGGACCTCTAGCAACATCTGATGGCTTCTTGTCATTAGCTTTCCTAATCCTCTTGTGCGGTAGCCCTTTCTGATGACCCCTATGCCTCGAGCCAAAATCATACCCAGCAAAAGGAACTGAATAAGATACTTGTGTCCGTGGCTTCTTTGGTCCATTACTAAAGCCATTTTGAAGAGAATCAACCTTCCCATCGGACCATCCATGTGACTTGAATCCCAATGTGGAATTAGTTTTGTTTTGATGCCAAGAACTTCGGGGAGCAGTTGGATTGGGGCTTTGAATGACACCTCCATTTATATTCCAAGAAAAATCAGAAGAGTGCTGAGCATAATGTAAATCACCATCGACAGATTTCTCAAAATGATCAACTGAAGGAATTTTAACACTGAGATTACCGCGAAATGAATGAGAACCATCATTAGCTTTAACATCAGCAGTTAAAGAAGTAGGAGACAGTGAGCAGCCATCATCAGCTTTAACCTCATCAGGTAAAGAACTTGAAGGCAAAGTGCACACATCAGAATGATCGGATTGCCACCTTGGTAACTGAATAGCAGCTGGCCTCTCTGGAACATTACAACCAGAAGTTCTATCATCACTAAGACCGATATTCTGTTGGTTTTGAGAAAGAATTCCACCACTGCAATCAGATGCACAAATTATCGGATTGGACTTGGCACAAACCAATCCATCACACACAACATCCTTTGATGAAGTCATCATAACTTTGTCTAAATTAAACTCTTCCCTCCTTTCAGAGCAACCATCTGTCTTCAGACCAGAGTCTTCCTGAGCATCTACCAAGGCTTTATCACAAAAGCTTATATGAGCTACTGACTGCTCCATCAGCAACTTAAGATGCAAACTGAGAAAAAATGTGGGTGCCGCAGCAAAAGAAAGAGAAAAAGGAAAAACCTTCCTCTTTCCGGCATCAGAAGACTGATGGGTGTCAACCCGAGTGAACTCTCTAGAAACACCCATAATATTAATCCCCGGTCTAGTCCTCTTTCGCATGATCTGTTCTCATAAAGTCACAATTTATCCAAGGAAAATAAATAAATAAATAAATAAATAAATAATCAACATAATAGACTTTGCAGTGCCTGACAAGCTTTGAGACAAGACATAAATTAAATGTAGCTAGGAATAGGTTAAATGATGTGAACAAAATAGAACTACCGATCAAGAAACTAGAAAACCAGAAGAAAGTACCTTTACTGTGGATGGCTGCCCACTGATGGCTGTAACAGGATGCCCACTTGTTCCATTTTGAAGTGCCTGGATGTTATCATACGTGCATTCAGAGAGATGGAGCTGCTTACTGAGTAAGCAATGTTTCTTAAGCTTTGAATCCAAGTACATCCACTTTGAATTCTCCACTCTTGAGAAATTGTAAAAAGCAAATACAAGTGGCTTTTTAATGACATGAACACTTGAAAACCTGAATCTGATCGATGTAACTGGCAACTCCAAGTCAATATATTCCCCCTGATCGACAGGTTGGTTAAACACCCTGAGGACCCAAAAGACAAATGCCGCAGCCATCTTTGAGCATCCTTCGAACAACAGGAACCTAAGCCCAAACACATTATCAACAAAAAGCATCTCCAAATGAACTCTTGGCCACATGGTTATAACTGTTCCATAACGAAGCAGCAGAACAGCACGGACCAGCCACAAATTGTCAGATCTAAACGAGTCATTCAGCACCGAGCGTATTGGAAAATTGAAGTCGAATTTGAATGCTGCTGACCCTGTGTCCAACCAAAGTTTAGTTACTCCTTCTGAATATGTCAACCGCAATGGACCCTTAGTCTCAACACTCCTGTCAAATGGTTCTCTGACAATGGAACAAGAAGCATTCATATTAGCATGCATCTCTTTAGGGACAAGAGGGGATTTTGATGTTGGCCTACGCCTTGTCCTAACATAGACAATAGGCTGTTTGCCATCTTTGTGGCAATTGGCACTTTGCAATGAGGACTTCTTCCCAAGATTGTCACCTAATTTATCATGTGAAACAGAACCACTGGAGATACTACCTTTACCCTCTCTCAAGTAACTCTTGGTTGAGCATCCCTGTACTTTTACGGGTTCATCATAAAAGGATGAGGCTGTACCTGGAAGAGGACCAGAGGACCTATGTTTTTTAATACCATGCAAAGCAGAAGATTTAACCCGATGAGAAGATCGAGCCAACCATGAGATTATAGGCTCTGTGTCCATACAGTTTTCTCCACAGCTATCATCCTCTGTAATATCATCTCTTACTTGCCTTTCTTTTCTGGACTTGCTCCCTTTTTGTGCATCAGAATCCATACTTTTCTTTACTGTTCTTTTTTCCCCTGCTTCTCTTCGAACTTCACTAGGAAATAAAAGGAGTTTGAACCTCTCAGTTTGAAGGTTAACCCATTCTTGGTCCCGATCATCATATTTGATATGGTGAAGCTTACTTTCTTTGTCATAGCCATCAACAAGGCCATAGTACCAACTCTGGTCCAACGGCCAAAAAACCTTAATTCTCTGGTTCAATACCCAGTCCGGATCCAAATCACCTAACAAAATTTCATAGAAGTGACGCCTCTTCCTGGAACTACCCTTCTCTTTGTCCAGTTTCCTTGGTCTCAAGACTCTATTGGCAGTATCAACTGACGCTGATTCTGAACCTGGAGACTTTGATCCATGACTACTAATATTTCTACTAGAAGGCAGCAAAAAGGACAGACCAGTACAGTTTGGATCAAACCGTGAAGATAGCATCCTTGCTGCATTCTCCTCAAGATTTGCCTCATCATCCTCCCGCAAATGATCAGATATTTTACTGCTATCTATTAGAGGCTCAGCCTCCTTGGCAACCCTAATTCTATCTGAAGCCAAAGCCTTCCGCTTCCTATCCTTCCTCCGTGGCCTCTTTAAAGAGGAATCACCACTATTTACAGCAGAATGACAGGCACTCTCCTCCTTACCCTTGAAATGCTGCACAGAATTTGAATCACAACTCCTACTTTCCTTAATCTCATCAACATCCTTCTGTTTAGTCTTTGAAGACTCAACCCCCCTGTCCAAATCATCAATGCTTAACTTAGGCAACTGATCACCATTGCAACTTCTACCACTTGGCTGACCTGCCGGGCTCGGTGCTTGACGAACTTCAAATTTCTTCCGCCCCACAAAATCCCTCTTTCGCTTTGGAATACATACAGGACCATCACTGAGAATTAGTGAATGTCTATTAATCCCACTACTGCTACTCAATCCCTGCTTGGCCTCCAATTTATGTTCACACAAATCCTGCCTACTGGAGCCAGGCCCTTTGTGAGATTCTTCATCAACAACCTTCTTGATGCAACCATCAGCATTTTCTAGGCTGCTTAGAGGCAGTTCCTTTCTACTCCTCTTTTTCTTGCTCCTCTTCTCATCGCCACCCCCACCATGATTACTCCCTTTCCTCTTTAGGTTCTTCTCAGGGGCCTCGTTTGTAACTTTTGATTTATACAAACTCTTCAGATCCAAAGATCTCGATTTTTTGGGAATTGCAGCGCCATGTGAGTTCCCTTCTCTATCTTCCATGAACAATCGGCAGTACAGTACCAAATTCCCAAATTTTCACATTCCATCATACATATCGGAACGCTTTTTCCAGATCTGAGCCACCAAAAAAGGAAAAGAAAAATCACAACTAATCCCTACACCATTTTCAAAGTACTAAGATCACGAGAATTCTACGCATGCATTGGAATAATCGCATTAAACAACACCGAACATATTAAAAACAAATTCGTAACAAATTCATACACGTACCTCAACCGACACACCGCAGAGCAGTTGATTCCGCCCCCAAATCGCGAGGATCACCACCACGGATCATGAGTTAGGGTTTGAATCTCACCTCTTCGAACAAAAACCCTAATCTAATTGTGAATTTGGGATTGAAATTCACCGATAAATTTCGATTTCAATTTTGCTTTTTTTGTTTTTTTCAAAAACCGCGAGAGACGGACGAGAGCTAGGGTTTCTTTTCAGTTTCGCGAGAAAGGGTTTTTAGATCGAAAAATATCAAAATATTGAAGTAGTTGAAATGGAAAATAGCTCGAAAAACACAGATTGTTTTTAATGACACGTGGCACTGTAGGGTCCGCTGGATCGGAAATTATCGGTGCTGTCTACAATCGTCTATTTCGTGGTCTACGATAAGCAGGACTTTATGAAAGGTTCATGAGCATACGATTGAAATATGAACAGCTCGATCGGATTTTTGGCATGAGACGAGCACGAAGATTCCGTAATGTTCTCGCGGTTGCACGAGACATAGGCGATAAGATTTATGCGCACTGTTTTCTGACGAGAAAATGGAAAGTGAAATCAATTTCCACTGAGTGGTTTGGTAATGGGGCCCTCGTCTTTGGTAAAATTCGAAAATGCCATTGAGCTTTTAAGGATCCGTTGGAAATGTATTTTCAGTTTCTATTCTATTCAATATTTTTTTTTCAATCTTAAGAAAAATACTCCTCATAGGAAAGGAATTTTTAATTTAAATTAATAAAATATAATATTTATTGAAATATGTAAACGGTAAAATATTCAATATACATTATGTGATACATCATTGTACACTAAAATATTTTAAAATCACATCTTAAATACGTAATTACTAAAAAATATACAAACTAACTGTTACATATCTCGAATTCGAATACATCCGAAATATACCATAAATATTAAAAATAAGTACTGAATACCCGAGATATGTGACTAATGAATTTTGAGTCTTAGTACATGATATATGTTCAGCTCAACTATATATAGTTAAGATGTTTATTCATTTAAGGAGTTTTTGTTAGTTTTAGAAAGTTTGAAAAGTATATATGGCTCACAAGGATGTGGTGCCAAATATCATGTGGCACCCAAACTTATGCACCTTTTTACACAAGTAACATTAAATTTCATCTCTTAATATATAACATAATCAACATTTATTTGTTAATTTTATAAAATGCAAAAGATAACATTTATCAGTAGTTTAAATTCTGTCGAAGTGCTATAGAAAACTTCATTGACACCCAGCAGAGAATTTAGAATTGCTTGCATCAACAATAGTATTTCAGTCTATCCAATTCTAAAACTCTATATTTAGCATTTCTTCAAATACTATAGTTCTTTACTTCCATGAGAACAGCATCTCTATTCTTAAATCTATGGTCGACCCGAAATTTCACACCGATATCCATGTTGTAGTCTTTCTCTTTGCTACAGTTGAAAGGATCATCTAGTTAAGAGTGTGATAGTGGTTTTGAACTTATAATTGTGAAATAGCCAAAAGGGAAGGAAAAAGAAATCGAGCACCCCATCTGCTGAAGTCTCCGGCACATACTTGTCGGATGAATCACTCTTGTTAAACGACCCGATTTCGACAACACAATCCGAATCAGACTTACTCTCATCTTCTTCAACAATATCGTGAGGTACGACAAAGTGAATCGGTGTTGCCTCTACCGGGATTGCTTGCGGGATCAAAGAGGACATCCCACAACCACCACCTCCATCACGAATCGCTGCATACCACTCCATCACATGTTGCGATATTAACCTAGCATATACATCAAATATTACCCTCACATGATAATCAGTTTTTACCCAAAATGTCATGTTAATAAGTCTTTCACTCGGCAGCGTGGAGAGAAATCTATATGCAACTCTCCAAACCTCCTTAGAACATACTGCACTTATGTTGCTCAATATGACATTTTTCACTGCGTCTGGAGAATCATGATGGCAAGTCCGCAACATCATAGGTGAATTGCACTCAAAGACTTACTAATAGTCGAGTGTATGAAGAATAAGGAGGAGAATAGAGAATAATGGAATTAGTATATTGTGATGAGCTTGAGTTAAGAACCTTCTTATATAGGAATTTTTTTTATGTAGTTATTTAAAGTACTGAGAACGTAGATAAATATGCACACATCCCAGGTACATTGACCCAGATTTCTATATAAACATATCCTAAGTACTCAGCATTAGTTTATGTACAATTATGCAGTTGTATCATATCACAAGTGTAATCGTATATTTTTTTTAAGTGTATCATATTCTAGGTACACAGTACCTAGTTTACGTTATTAATTTTTTTTTGTCTGTGTACGTGGAATGTGTAATGCATATCGTCAAAAAACTAGTCTCAATCCAAATACTTCAAGGACAGAAGATAATGCCACTTAGCCAATAAAAAAGGAATGTTACGTGCTCATCGTAAAAAATTAGGTCTTCTTATTTACCTTTATTGTTATAGAAGAAATTTTGGTAGGTAGTGAAAGAAAGGTTAATGGGATAATTGATCTCGTTCTTGATTTAGTGGTAACTTGTTATGACCCAACTAAGATTGGGCCACTTAATTAGTTGGTTAGAACATTAGAGTTTGTTAGGAATATAAATAAGAGTATCGAGTCATTATATTGAGTATGAAAAAATTAATGAATTTGTCAATTCTTTAGAATTCTTTGAAAATTAGTAACTCATCTCAAATAGAATTGCAAAATTTGTGTTTTATTGAGAGTCTTCCATGGCAAAAAAAAAACTCAATTCCATCACGAATTTCCAATGTTCGATGATATCAGATACGGTTACCATTGGCTGATTCTCACAAAACAATTTTAGAATTCTCAAGGAATTAAAGAATTGAATATTGAACTTTGTTCAATTTGGGGTTTCTCTTCTTAACTCGAAGAGGGAGTACTTATATTGATTTAGAGAATACTAACGTTGGAAGAGATTAGTAACTCGTCTCGAATAGAATTGCAACATAACTAGTATTTTTCCTAAGGGAGGTAGGCCAATTATGGCAACGACATATAATAGAAATAGAATAATATTGCATGTGGAGTGTAGAAGGTATGAGTGGATTTATCTGGAAAATACAATTCACTTACTATTAACCACAGATTGATGGTATATGTCTCTCTACTAATATGGATAATGCTATGTTCTTTTGACTTCTGGTATCCAATAACACTTACTTTCAAGTATAATTGTATATGAGATTCAAAGTACCTTATGGTGATAGAGCCTTTAAAGACCATGGGTCCTTTTTTTTTGGTTTTTCATGGTATCCCTTAGCCTGACAGGCTAAAAACTAATCTGTCGCAGTACTGAGCTCTATCTAAGGGTTTGTCGCTGCCCAATAGATTGCTGTATGCACAAGACGAGATACGAACCTCCGACACTTACTTAAGCAGGCTAGTGAGCTAGACCAACACAATTTGGTTTTTATGAGTCGTTGTTGAGGACAATGATAAAAAAAAATGCTTCATCTTATATGCAGTATGAGAAGAGATAAGTAGATCAACAAATACTAAGTTTGTGCTACCAATGATAAAGGGAAGTAGTACTTGGATATCCTAGATATCCATTTTTTCAATCTCTAGTTTAGCAATTAGAACTTGATCACCTTTGACAATAGATGTGTTAGTGTAGCCATTTCGGGTAAGCAGAAGAATTAGTCAACAAGTCATCGATAAAAGAAAACCATGAGAGCTTAAACATGTTAATTTGGATGAGTAATTGTAAGTGACAAGTCGCTCAATATAGACAAATAAAAAAGAAGAGTCCAATCATACTAACAAATCGCAAAGCAGTACAATATAAAAAAGGATGCATTAAAAAAATATAAAAATAAATATAGAAAAACATATATTTGAGTCATGATTGTTGCTAATAAAATATAGATCAACATTGTAGTTCATTTGACAAATTTTACATGGTGGACTTTGTGGTTGAATTCACCAAGAAAACTAAGTTAGTTTAGGATTTTTTATTTTTTCTGCCTGATCTCTTAACTAAAAGTGACTTTACTTTCTTTCTGACATCCACCAAGCCATTAGGCCAATGTAGAACATAGGATGTTGTATAAAGTGCTTCCAGATGAGATCTTTTTAGATTGAATGCTAAAGAATTTTTCCTCTCCAAGAAAAACCATTACGATCTTCTATTAGAGAAATGACTGCAACAAGGGAAATCAACTAGGAATGCAATATCTTTTTGTAAAATGATCGACCCTCAATATAGATGAAGTCGCTTATTTTTGTATGATAATGCATAAAAAAATAGGGTAATGGATATTTTTTGTCCCAAAAATTTTTGATTTGCAACAAACGTACTTCTGACAAATAATTTTCAAGAAACTCAGGACCAATTCAGTAACAACTTCACAAGGATACCATTTAACATGTAAGAACCCGATTTTTGATAAATAAATTTTTCTGGGTATTTTAAAATTTATCCTGCAAAATTTGAAACTTTGGCCCAATAAGAAATAGTGAGAAAGGTTCAAGGGTAAAAAAAACGAAAATTAAATAGAAAAAAGAAATTTATGAGGTCAAACTTTACTTTATGAGGGTAATTAATCCCTCTAAGTTAAATTTGACTAGTTGGTATTAATATTAGCTTACCATTGGCTTATTTTTCTCACTAGAGATTTTTTGAATGGGGAAACACTTTTAGTGACGGTTTTGCGCACGCCGAGAAAAATTATAGTAACCAAAAATCTCGGAACCAGTGGTAAAAATAATTTCTACCTAAGTAAATGTGTCTCAAGATTTATATTAGTCATCCACTCATGATTTAATTCTTTAAAAATAAATATTAGCCATTAATTATTTTACCGCACGATAAAAGTTACCCGAACCGAATTTCTGACTAGTATTCTGCAAATGACTCCTAGAGATCCCAAATCCTCTTACTTGCAACCCAAGTAACTCATCTCCCTCTCTTAGCCTCTGGAACGATATTATCTCAGTCTCTTTTCCCTCTTTGCTATGTTTTTAACTATGAGTAATTAACTGCGTTAATTGCGGATAAACACGTCATTATGAAGCTGACTGTGTTTTCTCGGAATCATGCTCTTTCTCTCTTATTCTCAACCCATTCTTCTCTAATTTTTATTTTTCCAGCACTCTTTTACTATATTAATTAAGTTAGACTTCAACATTTTGTTTAAGATAATTATCAAGTAAAAATTTAACAATATTTTACCACAAAGAGAGATATAAAAATCGTGAGTGAAAGAGGAGAAAAAGTGGAACTTCTGCACCTATTACATGCGTTTTCACCCCTTTTTCTCACTGTTCTTACATTGTTCTTCAAGGACTCAAGCCATACAAATACAAATCCTTGTCTGTTTTCGCTAATTCTTGTGTCTATATTGAAATTTTGGTAAGATAAGCTATTGTTCCTTGTCCTTCCTTTTCTGTTTTTTTCAATAGTGGTCATGATAAATTCTTTCTCTCTCTCATGTATAGAAAACTCCTCTTGAAGCCCATTTGAATCACGCCTAATGAGCTAGAGAAATTCGAGCTCAAAGTAGTTGAATTTCACCGTTTTTGTGACACTTTTTCCCCAAAAATGAAACTGCAATACCACAGTCGTGTCTTTACCTTTGTGTGCATGTTTTCTAGTATGTGAAAGGTCTAAGAAGTGAATTAAATAAGAGCTAAGGGTTAACATTAGTTAGAATATTTCTGTGCTTATTTTCAGTGTTCATATGAGCCACTTTGTGGTGAATTTGTGCTTGTTTTGAAAATCTAAAAATTCTGTAAGTTACCACTATTTTGACTTGATAAATATGTGTAATATGTAGTATAATTACCTCTAGATTTTGTGTGGTAACAGCAAAAAACATGGAAGCACTTGGAGTTTAAATTACAAGCCTTAAACGTCACTAAAAGTAGGGAAAAATATAAAACTACACCTCTGAAAAATTCAGCCACTGAGAGCATGAAAATTATGGTGAAAAAGAGTTAAAAAAAAGTGAAAAAAATAGTTTTAATCCCCTAGAACAAGTAAAAATTAAAACGGGTGTTCTAATCATTTCGGATAGAAAAAGGGTAAAAATATAATATAAATAAGATATAAGTAAAATTATGAATTTAATAGGTTTAAGGATAAAATAATAATTATATAAATTATTTGGGTCAAAATTATATTTAAAATAAAGTTTTAGGCTTAAATAAAATTTTAGTAAAAGTTAAAAGTAAAACGGTAAAAAAACAGTAGTTAGAGCAAGTAAATAAATTAATAAAGGGTATATTAGTTTCTTGGTCTCTAGTGGTAAAAATTAGCATTTAATAAAATATTAAGAGTAATTTGGTCACAGAAAACTATTAGGATTAATTCAGTAAAATTTTGACACTAAACAAGGTTAAACGGTAAAACTAGAGTACTTAGGTGCAAAAATAAAATTTTTAGGCATAAAGCACAAAATTAAAAATAATTAATTAACTTAATGAAGATTAAAAGGTCTTGTAAGAAAAATATGTGGGTATAATAGTAAAATAATAACATTAGTAGAAAAAGTGTCATTAAAAACCGAAAGAAAATGGTCAAAAGAGAAGTTAAGTAAAAAATGCTGGTAAAATGTGACAAGGTTGAGATATTTAAAAAAAAAAGACCGGGCACAAATTTTTATAAAATAAGGGCAGAGAAGTCCATTAAAGATAAAGTTTTGTTGAGATATGCCACGAAAAAAGAAAACTGTAAACCTCAAGGTGCTCGAGGTACCTGGCAGAGCGGACTTCCATCCCGCCTGACTAGAGACTATATGAACATGGGGACGCCCGCCATATGGATTGTTACTCACTGGGAGCACCTTGTATTTTTGGGCCACTATTTTATTAGTGCCGCGATTGTATTTCGGGAATCTGTGCGCGACTGACCCAGTGGAGTAGCCATATCCGGACTTGGGTTGGGTAACATCGGGTTGCAGATACTCAACCGATGCATGAGCTCATGACCTGCGTAAGACCATACATGCAACATACTTGATTGCTGCATTTCTCTACTTGTGACTATTTACTTGTATATATGATTGTTATACTGTTATATACTTGTGATTGCATTTGTTTGTATGATTGATTACTGTTGTGACCTTGTAAACGATTAGACTTAGGTTGCAGACTCTTTAGGTTTTTCATATAGTACCCTGTTGGAAACCTTAGGTTCTCACCAATTTTTCCCAACATCCACAGATGCGGACCGACATGATCTTCTTTGAGTGCCTGGCGTACGGCAACTACGTGGACCTCGCGACGGGGAGCGCGGTGTTTTGGAGTAGTCTACGTACATGCACTTACTTTCTTCCCAACCGTCATTTCTCTCACCCTCTGCTCAGCCAGGAGTTTGACTCTGACATGCCCTGTGACACACTGTTATCCAAGCTTCACCCTGGCAGAGACCAGTATCCTTTTTTGCCTTACCCTTTGAACGTGGCAGAGCCGATACCGGAGTCCCCGATCGTTGGTATACCCGAGTACCCACCATGGTTCAACCCTGATGAGGATCAAGTGGTCCTCGATATACCTATGACCAATGCTCTACCACCACCCCCTGCAGCTGAGCCAGGGTTCCATGGGCCAGGAGTTCCCGAGAGCTCTAGGTCCGCACCTTCATCATAGTATAGCTTAGAGGCATGGAGGGATCAGATGACGACGGACCTGTATTCTAGTTCTTTCGAGACTGGAGAGGAGGACTCCACGAAGGATGCAAGCAGCAGCAACATCATAGGCATGTCAAAGTGATTCTCTCATTTCAGCAAAATGTGTCAGCAGCTTCTGGATATCCAGTATCAGCAACAGCAGTAGTAGTAGTAGTAATAGTAGTCATAATAGTAGTGGTCCTTTCTCTCACTTTGGATAGATTTTTTAAAGGGCTAATTTTTTTATATATATATATTTAATAAGTAGAACGGGTCCCAAATTATAGTGGCTCTTGTGAATCGGGACCTGTAAGTATAAATAACGTAGTATGTACATATAATGATAAGCAGTTAAGTATGAACTTGGGTTATGTAATAAACTAAGCTTATGTGCGTTTCATGTATGATGTGATTATGTTTTGCTATGCTTATTTGTTCCTTGTATTATCTGTTTAGCTTACAATTATTTTAACATGCTCGACTAGATACGTGATTCTTGACTAGCACTACACGCTCATATGTATATACTTAATATATGGTCTAAAGTCCCTAAAGTCAACTAAATAGTAGCACCTAGCTGCTAGTCTTAGTCATGACAGGTTTGAAATTGGGTTGTTACATAACACAAGCAAGTCAGATACAAAATTCTGTCACTAACTCCTAGTTGTCAAGCATTATAGCTGGATTGATCCTAAGCTTCTTAAAAATTTAGTTACGAGGGATACAATCTATACAAATCAATTTTTTTTGGATAAAATTAAAACAAAATAAAATTTATAGGTATTTTGAAATGTTTAACAAAATTTAAAAACAAAAAATACACTTTATCTATAAAAAAATACAGAATGATTCGAATCTTCACAAATTATTTAGTGAATTTTTCTTAACTCTTTAATTAGTTTGAAAAAGCCAAATTGTTTGTTGTGGAAGAGAATCCTAACATTTTTTTCTTGGGCCCACAAATAAATACTCTTGTTTGAAGATTTTAGTTTATCTCTTCTCTACCTTTTTCTTTTGACAAAAAAGTTAATTTTATTCATAGGAGTCTCCAAATGACACTTACAGGTAACAACAAATACATTAGTTCTACAACTAAAAAATAAGACAAATATTTTTTATGTTAAACTATAATCCGAGATGAGGCACAATATTTGACTGCAAATAATTTTAACAATAAAAAGTAAAGACAGAATTAAGTCTTCGTTATTTCTAAATTTACATAGATATGCTCCAACATAATAGGACACTTTTCTTTCTCCTCCAAGGAGTACATTTGAGCACTTTCCTGATCTGTAAAAATTTTTATGAACAAAAAATTTTTCTCCTGACAATTTTCTTCCAGATTTAAAACACCTACATAGCCAAATCCAAAACATTCATAAAAGAGAACTATGACACCATAAAAAGATATATTACACTACAAAAGGAAAAAATCCACGAGAGAATTATTGAGATTTAAATCCTGAAAAGAATTTGAAAAAAAAAGAAAAAAAATAGAAACTAATGCAAAAATAGGTGCAAGGAAAGAAAGAATAGAAAATGTAGAATAAACTAAGAGAGTAGGGAATAAGAGAAAAGGAGAAAAAAAAACTGGTGAAAACTAAGGAAAACCAACGAAGGAAGAGTAGAGAAAAGAAAGAAAAAAATAGGAAAGGTTTGTAAAAGAGCAGAAATAAGGGAAATGGATCTTAAAGAGGAGGGAGGAAGGGATGACCACCTTTGCCAAGATTGAGGCAACGACCCTTAAACCGCTTTACTTGTTTGTTTTGCTCATCTCTAGAGGGAGAGAGAGAGAGTGTGCACCGCTTTATGTTGGATTGAATATATTTCAATTTTAGACTTAATTGGTGAGGATTCTTTTTTTCTTTTTTTTTTATAGAAAAAAAACTTTCATTCAAGGAAATAACCGACTAGCACTTATAAATTAAAAAAAACACATAAAATCTAAAACTAAGATAGAAAATAGATAAGCTCTATATTGAACTATGGTCTGAAAGGAGGCACGATGTTCGATTATAAAAAATCTTATAAGATAGAAAAAAAGATAGATTACAATCTCTATTGTTTCTAAAACTACACAGGAAATGCTACAACACAGAAAAATATCATATTTTCTTCTCCAAAAGATCCAAAAGCTTTCTGAACCTGAAAATATTTCCATGGACGAGAAGTTTCCTTTGTTGTATCTTCATCTGATACTTATGGTTGTGTTTGTTTTTTGAGATATGGACACTAATTGTTAGACACGGTGGTACATATCCACCATTTGTTTGTTGAGACACAGATTTGAATGGATAAAGTAGTACACAGATACACACAAAATACATGTATTTAGGTTCCTCCTTAAAACTGAGACATAGAGACACAATGTCTAAGATACCAAATTTGACCTTTTTATTCCTAATTATTTTTTAAATTACAAATTTTTATCATTGACTGATTGTGGCAATGATGAAGTTTATTAAAGAGGATAAAATTGACATTTAGTTTATACATGTGTGATTGAACATTATTACCAAACACATTACAAAATTTGTGTATCTTTATGTCTATGTATTTTTGTGTATTTGTGTATGCGTCTATGTGTCTTAAAGACACTAACCAAACGCATCATATGATACCATTTCCAAAACACCATAAAAGGGAACCAATTGTCCAATGCACCACAAACGAAAGAGAACAACTACAAAAAATTATTATAGATCTAGATCTGGATCTCAGATCTAGATCTTTGAAAGAAAAAACAAAAAAAAAATAGGAACAAAAACCACAATAAAAAAAGGGGGCGCGCGGGATAAGAGAAATGGGCAGCGGTGAAGGTGTGAATGACGGGAGAATAACGGTGGTAAGGTGATGTGATCAGAGTGGTATGATAGTTTCAGAGCCCATTTTGAAGAGGGCTACATGATCTCCATTCAGCCTACTGCTGACGACAAGCCGACGCAGGAGTGTTGGGTCTGGTACCAGCAGGCCTACCGGGTCAGACATCTATCCGGGGAGGATCTGTTTGATGACCCCATACTTTCGACCCTTCCTGATGACGTACAACCCACACCTAATCAGCCCAGGGATGTCCTCCACCTTCTACAAAATGTACCCGATCGCCGTAGGCGTGCCAGGGAGGTGTGACTAGATACTCGTTAGACCTGTCCAGAGGGAGAGGGGTGGGAGGGACCCTGGAGGAGGTGCAGTGCCTCGATGAGAGCATGTCAGACTCCGCAGGGAGAGGCTGGACATTGAGTCTGAGAAGGAGGCAGAGTATACCCGGCAGGAGGATGTCGGCAACATACCTGAGGATGCGGACGACTCCCCTCACCAACACTAGCACCAGCACCACCATTGGGGCCACCACCATCTGCACCACCAATAGCACCACCGTTGGACCCCATATTTGAATACAGAATTTTCTCCTGCATCGCATCCAAATCGACTAAATCCCTATTTTGGTCCCTCATATTCACGCGATTACTCATTTTGGTCCCCAAAATTCAAAATTACCTATACTGATCCTCCAGATTCAAGTTTAGGCACCAATATGGTCCCTCAACTCTTTCCGGTGATGATTAAACAAATGGAGTGCTGAGATGACATCCTTCCTGTCACGTTAGACGGTGTAATGACTAGTTGATGTGACAAGGATTGTATTTGTATCCAATTTAGTCCCCTTTATTAAAACTTTGTTATTATAACTCAGATAGATAATAAGATAATTAGGGTTTCAGGGACTAAATTGGATACAAATATAACCCTTGCCACATCAACTAGCCGTTACATCGTCCAACGTGACAGGAAGGGTGTCATCTCAGCATTCTATTTGCTTAATCATCACCGGAAAGAGTTGAGGGACCATATTGGTGCCAAAACTTAAATCTGGAGGACCAGTATAGGTAATTTTGAATTTCGGGGACCAAAATGAGTAATCGCGTGAATCTAAGGGACCAAAATGGGGATTTAGTCCATCCAAATCCAATGCATGGTAGTGGCTGGGTATAGATGATAACTCTAGAATTAGATGCAAATAAGGCAAAAGGTATCGAACTGATCCACCAACAGGAGTCTCAAGTATGAACTCATCGTCATCATCATCGTGAGAGGACCACTTTCATGGCTATCGGCAATGTACTCTTCGTCGGATTTCTCATCCTCGACGTCCATGTCCTACACTGGACTAGCACAGTGTAACGGTGGTGGTGCGAGCAGAGGGTCATTCGGTATAAAATTTGAGCTACTAGCACCACCACCATCAACATCACAAACCTCCACAGAAAGCTCCATCACTTGTTCAACCATAATTTTGCCGTGCACGTCAAACATTAGGCACACATGCTCATCGTCATTGAACAAGAATAGACGAACCCGAAATACACCATTCTCCATCGGTGCTAGCATCCTATTCCCAACTCTACCAACCTCTTTTCTCTCACCACCGCTGACGTGCGTCAATATCATACTCTTTAACTCGGACAACGAATTTGCTCTTCGAGTTCGAAATAGTGCAAGACTCTCACACTCAAATATAACTCCGCAATCACTGTTTATCTAACAGTTGGGATACACTATCGCAACAAAGAAACCACTGACACTAAACATTTTGCTAAGTTTTTCAAAGAAAAACGAAAGAGAAAGAATAATTGAGAGAATTTTGAAGAATACCAACAGTTTTATGATCCTTTTATACGGGGTTATACTGTGTATACATTTTTTACTCTCACGTATCTCGTTTACAATGTAAATGAGATATGACTAAACAACTATTTCTTACGTACCACATTTGTAAACATAATACGTTGCCACGTGTTCGTACCTTATCTCGTTTACATTATAAATGAAATATGGCCAAACTTATTTCTTTTAACTATAAACGAGATAAGTCACTTACCCTAAATCCGTAATACCCTGAAATTAACATATATTCATAATTACAATATTTATTTTAGAACAATTTACCAAAATAAATATATAGGATTCCAATTTTACCAGATTACACATTTTGCAAAATGGATACCAAAATTTATTTTTTTCATAAACTATGTAATCTGCGACAGGGACCCACGGTTTACAAATGAACATAAACCGCTACAGGGGTCTCGCGGATTACGCTCAAAGCCCAAATGCACATAATCCGCAATAGGAGTATCGCGGTTTGTGTATGAGTTGAGAATATGCATAAACCGCGACCTTTTTCGCTTCTACATCTCCATCTTCTTGCTCTTCATCACCATGCATCACTATACCTTGGCATTAGTCCCACTACATTACTTGATTCTCCCATCATGCTCCACAATTCTCAAGTTCGCTTTCTCTTATATATATATATATATATATATATATATTGTTGATTTTTTCAACGACATTTTGATTATTTTGTTTCAATTTTATCAAAAGATTAGTTTTTTTGGGGCATGAGATGTTGTGTTTATTTATTTATTTTTGTTTTTATTTTTTGTTCAAACTATGCCTTCTCTAACTATTGACTCATTTCATTGGCTAAATTCTCCGCCATTTGATCAAAGGAATCTCAATGATGCTCCTGATTCTTCCTTCAAGTTTAAGAATAATTTATTTTTATATAATATTAAATATGAAATAAATTACAATCTTAAAATAATTAATTGCATTTATATAGATCACCCATTAAAAAATAAGACTAGTAAGTTAATCTATTATTCACCATAACTCTTTTAATTCTGGTAGTACGTATTCAATACTAAATAAAAAAAATTTAACAAATATACTTGATCAATCCTAAATTTTGGAACTAAATTGACTATAAATTCAACAAATGTATCTCATGTTTGATATTATATAAAAATAAATTGTTAACTTAATAAAAAATTAAATAACTCAAAGTGTACATTTAATAAAAATATAATTTTATATTTTAAAATATTAATAAATACATTTTAAAAATAGACCAGCTAAACATATTTTATTATTTTCAACATTTAGAAATAAGGTATCTTTAAAAAAAATTAATGTAAAAAATTGAAAATAAAAATTATTTTTAAAAAATATCTTAAACCTGTTCTTAATAACCTCTTCTCTTTTTTTTTTTGTGAAACATCCAAGCTTATTATTGTTTAAATAGGAAGATTCAATATGATCATTCCTTCTCCATCCTAATATTTTAATAGAAGTCATTTCGTCTGCGACAGTAGAAAAATAGCCGTTGTTCTATTTTGTAGCCGTCCCATTTTGCAGGTGTCAATGGATAGATATAAAAAAATAATTTCAATCTCTAATTTGCAGGCACCATGACTAAAATAATGTGCAATCACATTTCGTATTTAAAGAAATAATCATTTTATCTTATTTATTTATATAAAAAGTACAAACCACACCTTGTCGTCGAGCCTCAGGGCAATGAGATGTTAGATATGGGTGAAGTACTGGAGTTGAAGCTGGTGAAAACTATGATAAAGTTGAAGGTTCAGGTTGAAAAAATATTCAATTGAGCGAATTTTAGCCATTTTACATATCAACATAACCCGCTGTAAAGGTGTAGCAGTTTATGTTCATTTGTAAATCATAAGTTTCTATCGCAGTTTACATAATTTATGCAAAAAATGCATTTTGGTATTTATTTTACAAAATGTGTATTCTGATAATATTACAAGCTATTTTATTTATTTTGATAAATTACCCTTTATTTTATTTATATAAAAAAATCTAATAATCAGAATTTATTTTTTTTAATATTTATTTATTATATAATATATTAAATAAAGTAAAAAATAATAAATTTTGACAAATTTTAGTTAATATTTTACCAAATATTCCTGTAAATCGAAATATGACTCCAAAATAAATGGATTATTATCGAGCTCTTACAAAGAGACCCTTAAATGTGGATTCATAAATCCACCAGTGATGGATAAGTTGAGATTTTATTTGCTGAAAGCGGGTTCATCAATGTTCAATAATCAACTGTAATAACATGCAATTATTCCCAATTTCGCATTTCGTTACGACATAGCTAGCTTTTTCTCCTACCTTCAATTCCAATTCATCTCTTCACAGCAGCAATTCCAATTCCGATTCCCAATTCAGTAACGAAATTAGATCTAGGGTTTTCTTGATCTATTTTTCTCCCCTCGCATTCCACAGATCTCGAAGAAGATGCACGCGCACTCGTCGATTCGGGATCGCACGCACGAATTCCATACCATCGCCGAGAGGTTGAAGAAATCTTCTTCCTCAAACGGACCCACAACCACTTCCTCTTCATCTGCTGCTTCTTCTTCTTCCAGATCGGATGAACAGCGATCCGCAATCGCAATTCAGTCCGAGTTCAATCGAAGGGCTTCCAAGATTGGCTATGGGATCCACCAAACCTCTCAGAAGCTCGCCAAGCTCGCCAAGTGTAAGCAATTTCCGTAACAATCTCGATTATTGGTTCCTCAATTTTCTCTGCATTCTGTCTTTTTTTTTATGCAATTGTTAGTTTAGAGCTTAAGAGGTTAGAGATTAGAGATTTGTGTTCTTTTGTTTATTTTTTAAAATTTTGTAGTGGCGAAGAGGACTTCGGTTTTTGATGACCCTACAATGGAAATCCAAGAGCTTACGAGTGTAATCAAGCAAGACATTACTGCGTTGAACTCTGCAGTTGTGGATCTTCAGTTGCTATGCAACTCGAGGAATGAGAGCGGGAACGTTTCTGCCGACACTACCAGCCATTCAACTACGGTTGTAGATGACCTCAAGACCCGTTTGATGAGCACCACCAAGGAGTTCAAAGAAGTTCTCACCATGAGAACCGAGGTACTGTATTGCAGCTTTACTATATTGATGTGATTCTGTCAGTTTATGTGGTAAGTTACACTTACCACGTCAGATGGTATTATAATTGCACACGAAAGCTACGCCATTTTCAAAATATATACACTAGCTACCTGTAAGATCTAGGCAATGCTACACTCCCAATACATTAAATTGTGATGCTGAGCATCACATGGAAACTCTAATGACACTCCTTACCCTTGAAACTTTAGCTTAGGCATGACAAATTGGAGAGTTGTCGTGTGTGATATCATCTAAGTTAAGGAAAAGTTGGTGTAATTTACTCTTGTTTATATTTTATGGCTGATGACTGAAGCTGTGTTTCTGTTTTCGTGAAGAACTTGAAAGTACATGAGAATAGGAGACAATTGTTTTCGGCCTCTGGTTCTAAGGATGCTGCTAATCCTTTTGTCCGTCAACGGCCATTAGCTACAAGGACGGCTGCTAGTGCTTCTAATGCCCCCGCACCTCCATGGGCTAGTGGGTCTTCATCTTCATCTGAGTTGTTTCCTAAGTAAGTTGTGCTCTACTTTACTTCTTCTATTGTTGGTTTTTAGATTATAATCAAACACGAGTTTGTTGTTTCTTGCTTTAATGATTTTTTTATTTTTAAATCCTAGTACAAATGGTTTGTAAGATAACTTCATTTGCTCTGTGTTCATTAATCATCACGTTATTTTCCACAATGTGCTTTATAATAGTATTAAGCGCATAACTTTTCTTCCAACAAAGTAGTGACTCTAAGTAAACTTAGTTTTTAAGCAGAATGGAGCATGCTTGTAGTTGTGTATCCTTCATTTATTTGGTTTACTTGAATTATTATTATTGAAGTGTAACCTAACTTTTGCTGCATTGTCTAGCAACCACTGTACCGAGGTTAATTTCAGATACTGAATTTAAGAACTCTGTCATTGTCCTTTTGCTGTGTTATTTAATTATTTTTTCCTCATTGCATATCTTTACCTGATTAGTCAATTCTCTTCATTTTTTCCTTTGTTACAACTTACAAGTAAGGCGTGTCAAGACAGTAGCCCTAAGACATTAACTTTTTGGACTGGACTGTTCCTGCCTGGTAAAATTGTGGTACTAGTTTACTACTTTAACTTGGCCTGTCCAGGAGAAATTGTTGAGTGAAAAAGATCAAATAAGAAAGCACTTAAAAAACTTGTTATGTCATTGAAATCATTTTCCTCTGTTGGGGATTGGCTGGTCTGACTAAGATGGAAATGCTTGATCAGGTCCATGAAACTTGCCTTACAAGACCCAAAGGGAAAGCTCTAGTTACGAGGGAAGATTTGGGTCCTTTTGTATTCAACAATGAAAACTTCTTATGCTTCAACTAGTGTATCAATAGGCACTAACGTTCCTATTGATTCACTCATTTATTTATTTATTAAATGTATATAAAAGTAATAAAAATGGGATTAGTTGAGATGGTGAATTGTTTATAACTTAATCAAAAGGTTTTGGATTCAAGTCTCTGATATAACAAATAAAAAGTATTTTTTATACGTTATATATAATGAAGGGTATTTTAGAGGAAAAAAAAAAGTCAAACACCAACCCTTCTCGTATTCCCATTATATATTATATATATAGATATAGATATAGATGTAGAGATGTTAAAGGTTTTTCTAGGTTTTGGTCAAATTATATCTTGAACTCTAGCCTCAAACCTTATTTTCTTTTGTGGCCTTTAAATCCACAGGAAGCAGGCAGATGGGGAGAGTCAGCCATTGCTACAGCAACAGCAACAACAACAGCAGCAGATGGTTCCATTGCAAGACAGTTACATGCAAAGCAGAGCTGAAGCTCTTCATAATGTTGAATCCACCATTCATGAACTCAGCAATATTTTTAATCAATTAGCAACTCTCGTTTCCCAACAAGGAGAGCTTGCTATCAGGTTCTATATGTCTCACTGGTGTACTATGTGCTTACATTCTTATGGCACTTTATTGCTAAAATTGATTGTGGATTGAGTTTTGTCTTTGCATCAATATAAACTTGTATTATGTGTAGCAATTTTTTGCATTGGCTTCTGGTTGTAGGCCTTATGTGCGCATCCTATTTTAATTTTTTGTTTTGCTGCTTACTGAGCAGAATAATTGGATAAGAACTTAGCTGCGGTAGTATGAACAATAGAACACTAGTGTGTTTGGTGTATGGAGGATATATGGTTCCTTGTATGATTGGGTTGTTTACTGCATGTTGTCATAAGGTTGTGGATGCCAAATGCTGTTAAAATTTATCATCTTTTTGCTTATAGTGTGGTGAAATTACTTGTTAGAATATAATCTCCCTATAGTGCAATAGTAAGTGTAAAGGGAAAACTGCTGATGAAAAAGTGAACATATGGTGTTATTGGTAAAATTATGAACAGCTATGGTGTCCTTGTATTGTACTTGAAAAGTTTCTGTTCCTATGCATTATGACACCAAGAGGAGTTGCATCACATGCACTAAACCCACACTTTGGCTTTTCTTGTTTTGCTTTAGTCACTTCACTGATCCTATTAGTTCCTTTAAATATGTAATAATATTCTTAGAGCAAAATTGTTTCCTCTTGGTTCTGGTATATGGTCAGTTGAAATTACTTAATAGTCTTTTGTTGAGTGGGGACAGGTTAAATAATATTAATGAAAGTTTTCATGCTAATGACTATTCTCCAATTCATTCCCCTCCCGCAATGACTATATGAAATTATTTTCATGGTTTCTTGAATTTTTTTAATTTTATTTTTGGGTATGCTTTGAGATATGCCGGAATTCAAATAAAAATTGGCTTAGGACATTGTGGATGAATCAATACTTTGCCATATGAGGATTGATTTGATGCTATTAGCTGGTTTAAGTGCTAATCCTGATTAATATATGTGTCATTAGCTATGAGTTAACGTTTGAGTTTTCATCATTAATTGAAGTTGAGTTTACATTGGCTTAGCCCTTAGCCCTGTCATTAGTTTCTTTTGAACTTTGTAGTTTGACACCCTTACAAACATTTCAAAATAGTAATTTGGCTGGAAACAGTTGCATCTCTTGGACCTTGATTGCTAACTAGTTGAATTAACTTGTCCTTATTTCCATTTTCGTTTTCATTTTGTGCAATTAAGACATTTGTTGGGTTGATAGAGGTACTCCTTTTGCTTTTTTTTTGGGGGGTGTAATGCTGTGTGTATTTCAATTTTCAGAATTGATGAGAACATGGACGATACATTGGCAAACGTAGAAGGTGCACAAGGGGCTCTGTTGAAGTATCTGAACAGCATATCTTCTAATAGGTGGCTGATGATCAAGATTTTCTTTGTATTAATATTTTTCCTCATGGTTTTCTTATTTTTTGTGGCATAGTCATTCCAATGACAGAGAAATGAAAACAAGGACACAAGTGACGGCCTTATTACTGGTGATGAGCCTTTTGTATCCCATTAATATTTCTTTCTTTGAATATATATATTCGTTCCTAAAGAGTTTAGCTCCCAACAAGTTTGTCAAATCTTGTATTTATTGTCATATTTTGGGAAGGTTAAGAACTATTGGGCATTGCATGTTATCCATTTACTATAATATCGTTGTGATTTGTGATGATTATTACGCAGTGGAGGCTTCTGTAAAGGTTTTCTTCTAATTCAAAATGTATTAGATTAATATCATTAATTGATCCCTGGTAACTGAGATTACAGCTTCCGAATATTTAAGGAGGAATTTATAGTATTGTAAATGTATGTTATTCTTTTGCCCAGCAATTCCATCCATCGTTAGTTTTTGTACAAATTCAATGTTACGAAAGGAATTGTTGCGTGATTACATACATAACTCCATTTTTGATAATTTCTGTTTCCTTTTTCAGCGAACCCAAAAGAATACAATATGCGATTTCAACTTTCTTGCATAAATTATATCCCAAAAGAATCAATACAAGAATACAACAAAATTGATCTCTTTTTTTTTCTTCTATTCACCAAAATCTCCAAGGATCTTTATAAGGAGGAACATAATTTTCGGTTGGCTTTAGAAGGCGGAACGAGCTCACTGATTTTTCAAGGAAAGGCCCCATCTACACCAAAAGTATTGTCAACATTAGTTAGAGCCTGCCCCTAAAAGGGATAGAAAACAAAAACAAAATAATAAGGAATATTTATTCCTAAAAGATAAAGCAAATATAATGGCACATCATCATATGGTAGCACTAAGATAAAATATTTTTGGTACATCAAAGAAAATATGGTTTCCACGTACGACCTTGTAACCAATGAGGAAATTTTTGGTACACCAGAAATACTATGTGCACATAAAAAAGCAACTACCAAATCAGTCACCATGCATTTGAATATATAAGTACATATTTTGTTTAATTCATTTTCAACGTGTATTTTAACATTTATTTTACACCTATAGCTAATTTAGTGGCTATTTTTGGTGTGCACGTAGCACGGTTGATTGCACACACATCTTCTAATCCTTTAATTCATTCATGAACTTTTTAGAGAAAATAGATAAATAAATAGAAGTTTAATTTGTATGCACTATCAGTATAAAGATGTTTATGAAATTATGTAACTTCATAATAGCAAAAGTAGCTACTTTCACACTTACTATTATTGTCATCCAAATCGGCTACAAGAATTTCCTTTGCTAACTAGGATTTAATTATATCATTCTAGAAGTGCTTAACTTCATTCATAATTGTTCAAATGTAAACACCATAAGAGAGAGTGGAGTACCTTTTCCCACTGTGGGCTAAGAGTTGAAGCACTGATAGAATAGAAATAACCTGCAATCATTCGCTTCGCAATATCAGAAGAGAATTGCTAAAATGAAATGATGAAAAGAAAATATAACTCGAGAATTTCTGAAGTATTAAACCATGACAGAACAGTCTCGTATCGAATCACAAGTAGAAATAATCTAACTAAGCAAGTTTAAAATACAAGTAGTAAAAATGAGAGGATATACCATCTCTTTCAGCTGTTGAAGCAAGATAATGGCGAAAGACACTTGAATCCGGTGTCTGCAATCACAATTTGCCAGGCAAAGGTAAGCCATTACAGACATCAGTACATCACATCATTCCTTGAGGGCCAAAACAAAATACTTACAACTTTTATTGGTGATTTGCGAACAAGGTATTCATAATACCAATAAGGCTCTCCATCAATCTGCAAAGAGAGTGTAGATATGCTCCACTATGAGTAAACTTGAACTTAAAAATGTAGATGTTGAGTACTATGTCTTATATTTAGAGTATTCATTGTCATTGACAAACAATTACATTTTGATATCTATTTATACAAATATAGGGAGAGCCGGAGAGCCATCGATATAGCCCTAAACAATCAAACACCGACAAATCAGTCCCTAAAAGATATTTTAATAGTTTATGGCAGTGTAATGGTGAATCTGTTATTTGAATGGGATTTGTCATTTTTTAATAAAAATGTTGCAGGGACTACTTTGTCAACACATTAGTTATTGGGGTACCTTGAAGACTTATAATATTCTTTTAGGGGCTAAATTGTCAACATTTTAAGCTTTTAGGGACCAATTTGATGGTTCTCCCATCATATACATTTGATATTACATCAGACTATGATTTCTTTAACACCCATCAAATATGAGAGAGACTTAAGAAATAAATATTATTCCTAAAACTTACTTCCCCGGAATGCGTATCAAGAACTGAACTCTCAGCTAAGCGCTGACTAGAGGTAACTCGCTGCAAATTGTTACAATCATATAGTTATAAATTTGACATATTTCAATATGGATGACAAGCAAAGCAATTTTGTAATTAACATAGTTAAATAAATGTTACTCATGCCTAGACAATAAAGTTTAAAAGGCCATGTTCAGTGCTCAAATCATCCATTAGAGAATTCATATTGGTTTCAACATATGAGACATGGTAAATATGACAATCCAAAAGCTATTGGTTTAAAATCATAGGATTCTTATTCATATTCAGTCAAATATGAATTAAGAATAAGGTAGACATAATTTATAAATGAGTGACATGTTACCAGTGCAGATTTGTCAGATAAAACCGAATCAGCAACCTCTCTTGCAGTCCATTTACTCTTATCCGTTGTTTTTATAATGCTCGAATTTGGGGGACCTATCTGATTTAATACAAAAAAGAAAAAAAAATCAATAGATAACTAATAATAGTCCATGTTCCAAATGTGAGGTTCGGAAAATACCGTGACAGAGATAATAAGATTATCAATAATATCAACACGTTCCGATACAATGCGCAGGCGAGCATCAGCTGTACAGAATTAGCAGAGCAATATTTTATCAGAAAAAGGAAATCATAAAGTAACCAAATGGTTTGGTTACTTTGATGCACAACAAGCTCAAGAAGCAAAACTCTTGGCGGCCAGCAATTTTTAGTATTTTTTGTCGTTATTTGACCGGCACAAACACTAAATTATCTTTAACAAATAAATTTTACTAATTCATATGTGCAAACTCTGAAAAAATCTGGGTGCAAATTATATTGATTCAATGTGTTCAAAACTCTGTAAATATAAGTGCAAACTATATATTTCTTGTGAGTAAAACCCCTCTAAATATGGATGCTAACCATGTAGTATTGCTCTGCTCAAGAACACACGAGATTTGAATGGAAACAAACCATGGCCTCAAATCTTAAGCTATTTGATAAGATAAACCTTTGCAATGATGCTAAGGGAAAGAATGGAACTTACGAGAAAGTGGCGCAGCTGAAGAGTATCGCTCGGGCTTTCGTGATTCTACCCTTTAAATAAATGAAAAGAGTTAGCTTCCTACAATTTGAAAATTCCTCTTAATAGTGGAGAAAAAATTTCCAGACAGGAATTGGATTTAGAGGAATTAAACTAATTATAGTTCTGTTAAATGCAGTAGCACAGCACCAAATGCTTAGTCCCATAGAGTCACTTTCACTAAATAATATATATAAAATGATTAGGATTTTTTTAATAAGATTGAAGATGAATCAATAAAACATTGAGTTATATACAGTTATAAACATATATTTAACTAACATCTATGCATAATTAACTAAATAGAGCAGTTAAGTATTAACACAAACTACATTTACTTTTGTTTGTACTATCCACTATCCAGTAACTACTATAAAAGACAAACAATTTTGTTATCACTTAATTTTAATTTATTATAAGCATTATGGATTGTGAGGCATATAAGTAATTAGTACAAATCAAATCAAATTTCATGAACAGTAACTACCATTTGAAGACAAATTTCTTAGATGGCAACTCAACCGGGTAGAGATAAGAATAGGCATTTAGTTCATCTTCAAAGGAAGCCATTTTCGGTTCTTCTTCAGCAAGTGTCACTGCAAAGTAAGAACAAGCGTCAGAGAGAGAGAGAGAGAGAGAGAGAGAGAGAGAGAGAGAGAGAGAGAGAGAGAGTGAGAGTACCAGAAAGTGGGGATGTTAGAGAGAGTGAAGTGAGACCAAAGAGAACAAAATCCCTTCTAAAGAAGGTATTATTTTGGGAAGTGGGTTTCAGAGCACAACATGACAAGTGTTTGCGTTTGTGTTTGTGTTGATTAAGGTTGTTGTTGAGGATAAGGTGGATGTTATTGTTGTTAGGACTGAGAACGGGGAAGAGAGAGAGTGAGAGTGAGAGAGAAGAGTGCAAAACCATTGCAATGGAAGTGTAGAAGGTCTCTAACTCTAAAGTGTTTCTTCATCCACTGACCATATCTTAACTTTCTCAAACTCGATTCAGTAATCTGATTCTGCTCATATGCCACGTTCTTGTCATGCTCCTATTTCTTGTTTTATTTCTTTTTTCCTTATTTTTAGAAAATAACTTTTTTTTTTCTGGGCAGGGTAAAGATGAGTCAATAATCATTCGTACACTCAGTGAAATGAATATTCGATATATCTATTATTTATATTGTTTAATATTTTTATTGTCTATATATATTTTTTCTTGAGTTAATTCATGAGTTATTATATTATCAATTTTTTTAACTTGAGAAAAAGAAACTCATACTAAATTATTAGCTAATGTAATTATTTTACTCGAATTTTATTATATGTTAAAAAAATATGGGTATTTTAATGTAATTTTTTTATATAAAAATTATTGTTGTCTTATTTTCGATTATGAATGAGTGGTGTGTTTTAATTTAATATGAAAATAATCACAACTCGAAAAGTAGGTTTTGTATTTTAAAAATTTTAAAAAATTAAAGTTCACAAATCGAAGGATAGGATTTGTGTTACTTCACAAATCGGAGGATAGGTTTTGTGTTACTTGACAAATCAAAAGGTTAGATTTGTAATCTCCATACAAAAAAAAAAACACACCAAATTTTCACATTATTGAAAGGTGATTGCTATGGTGCCTACAAATATTTGTGGGTTAAAAATTAATATTCAATTTTAAAAGTATAAAAATAAAAAATTATTAAATATTCAAAATTTACCATATCAAATAAATTAAACAAAAGTTAGGCACCATATCATAAGTATCATAGAATTCACCTTATTGAAAAACACTTCTATAAACCCAATATCAAAATTAAAAACTCCAATTGTAATGTCAATAGAAATTAAAAAGAATGAAATTAGCAAATAAAATAAAGAAATGTGAGGTATTATAGGTAAAATAAATTGTAGAAATTAAAACAAACAAAAATTAAAGAAAGGATGAAAAAGAAAAAATAAACATAAAAGAGAAAAATATATAAAAGTAGATAAATTTTATTAATAAAAACTGAAAAAAATACATTACAAGTGTTTAAACTTTGAATTTAGAGAAATTATTTAAAATTTTTAATTTTTATTCTGCGATGTCAATGGGCTAAAAGCGTTTTGGATTTCTAAATGCTCTCCTAAAGAGTAGAACTCCTTTACAATATTAGTCTAAGACTTATTTATAAATTTTTTATGTCAACTGACCATTACACTTCATACGTCATTTTCGGCCAATTTAAATTGTCTTTGTAACTATTTCTACACTCTTTTTTCAGTGTCAATTGAAAATTTTAGAAATAATTAAAATAACTAAACTATCAAATAATAAAGATCATATAATAAATATACGGAGACATCAACATATAATTAATTATTTCTTTATATAATAATATTTTTTATCTAATATATTGCATCCGAAATTTCTCACTTAAAAATATACCATAGTGAGAAAATTTTGTTGCCTTATAGTAACAAAGGCACTACATATATATTAGGAAAAAGGATAAATAGGTCCTAACTTTTTAAATTTTTGATAAATACATCTCTAACAAAATTTAAATACAAAAAAAGCTCTAACTTTAACAAACAAAGGATAATTTAATCATTCGGTCTACTTGCCTCTTATACACTAAATAGAACTGGCTGACGTGGTTGAAACGATGTCCAGATGTCTGTTACGGTGCCATACTAGAAAGGGAATACAGTTCGAATGACAAATAGGTCCTTGCTGATGAAAACGACGTCGTTTTGCAAATAAAGTTCGAAGGACAAATAGGACTTTGATATAACAAATTCTAATACACAAATAATGAACAAGTGAACAAATGCACTATTGATGCATAAATGAACTAACGCTAACTAATGCCACTGGTATGAGAAAACTGAACTAATGCAGTTTATCAAATTTTAATATAATACACGAATGCACTAATACAAACTTAATACATAAATGATGCACAAGTGAACTGGTGCACTCTTGATGCATAAATGAACTAATGCTAACTAATGCTATTGGTATGAGAAAACTGAACTAATGTAATTTAACAAATTCTAATATAATACACAAATGCACTAATGCTAACTTAATACATGAATGATGCACAAGTGAACTAATGCTAACTTGATGCATAAATGAACTCATGCTAACTAATGCCACTGGTATGATAAAAACTGAACTAATGCAATTTAATAAATTCTAATATAATACACAAATGCACTAATTCTAACTGATGCTAACTAATGTGAGAAAATTGAACTAATGCAATTTAAGAAAAAAAAAGTAGAAACAGAACAAGCCCAATTTCTGCAATTTTAATACAAATAATCTAAATTGCAAAATACAACAAGTTAACTAGATTTTAAAATGCAAGCATAATTTTATAAACTAAATTCACATAATAGAAGCATAATGAACTAAATTCTCAAGAACCTATTTGTCTTTCAAACTTTATTTGCAAAATGCCGTTGTTTTTATCAACAAGGACCTATTTATCATTCGAACTTTATTCCTTTTCCAGCGTGGCACCGTAACAGATACCTGGACACCGTTTTAACCACGTCAGCCAATTCTGTTTAGTGTATGAGAGACAAATAAATGAAAAGATTAAATTGTCCTCTATTTATTAAAGTCAGAGACTTTTTGTATTTAAAATTTATTAGGTGTATTTGTCAAACATTTAAAAAGACAGAAATCTATCTGTCATTTTCTTATATATTATTACTACTTTTTTTATTGTTATTACTTTTTTTTACTCATTAAATAGAAACCATATATTGAACCGTATAATATAAATTATTTTGGAATAAGAATGACTTTGTTTTTTTTTTAATTAGCTTTTTGTTTATTGACTAGACAAAGAGAACGAGTAGTCCAACATAGATTATAGTATAAAGATCATATTGAAGAAGACCATACTGAAAAAACTTATAAACAAAAATCTGCAAAAAAAAAAATGACATTTTAGTAATTGCACTATAAAAAAAATTGTTAAATATCGTCGGATTTAATGTCAGCTTGTACCGATGAATTTATCGTCTAATTTTCTGACGAAAAAGAGGAGAAATTCGTTGCTATAAAAGATTACCGTCGAAAAAAAATTTTCATCGCTAAAACTGATGGTAATTATTGGTGCGAAAATATAATTCACTGGTGCCAATATTACCGTCGAATTTTTCATCAGTATATTCCGTCGGTATCACGATTTAATGAAACGTGTCGTTTTGGTGATTTACCGTTGGAAAAAATTTGACGGTAAAATTAGGTTAAAATTTAAACGCGAAACCCTTTCCCCTTACTTGTGAGAATGATTTCTCTCTCTCTCTCCTGGTCTTCTCTCTCCCAAGTTGTCGAATTGTCACCGTCGTCACTATCGAGAGCTCGTCGTCGTCACCACCACTTGGAGCACCCGCTGGAGCTGTTACTATACGTCGTCGTCGATTCTGCTGCTACTGTTGTCCCCGCTGCATCTTCCGCCATTGTTGCCATTCACATTATCGTCATTTTCGCCTCTTTCACCACCACTTTAAAGAGACCTTGCAGTCGTTATCATCAGATTTATTATTAGCATGGTTATTTTATTTTTATATATTAATTTGTGACTTTAGCATTTGTTAGGAGTTTTGTTAAATCAGTGGTTAAATTTATTAAATAAAGTATGTGATTAAAATTTATTGTGTTAATTTAATAGATGTAAAAATTAAATGATGTTAGAGTAAGTTAAGTAAGATGAGATTAAGCGTGCGTGAGTTACTAAAAATTTTAGTTGAGTTTAGTGAATGAGATTTTTTTCAATTACATTAAACTTATGTCACTTATTTTTATCATGCCTCTTGTTAGTTTGATCAAATTAAATAAAAAAATACTTTATTTTCATATGTCTCTTAAAAATAATATTATCATCTCTCAAATTTATATAAATAATTTTCATATGTACTCATATAGCAAGTTTTATTATTTATTTTTTTAATCTAAAAATTAAATTTAAATAGACAATACTGAATATTACAAGTTTGGTAGTGATTTTTAAAATTTTGAAAGTTTTGTAATTTAAATTTTATTTATTTAAAAACTGAATTAATTTTTAAATTTTAAAAATTTTAAAATTTAAATTATATTTATTTATATTTTAGTGCGAATTAAATCGAAATTTTATCATCCGATCCACATTAATCCCCTTATTTGCATCTAATAAAGTTCTTATTTATTTAATAAATTCTCTTTTTTCACCTTAAATTGTCAAAGATAATATTTTAATTTATGTTTCATTAATTGGATTTTTAAATATTTCTACTTCTTCCCAGTTACCTTGTACTTATATATAAGAAAATTAGCTTCACGTAAACCGCTAGAATCTCCTATAGATTACGTATATCAACATTTTTTCATAAACCTTACATAAATTGCTACTGTCTATAACGGTTTTTGTATGTACCATTTTGAACATAAATTACGGCTACCAGTAACGATTTACGTTGATCTAGAAACCGCTAGTACTAGTAGCGGTTTACATAGATGTGTAAATGTTGCAATTGTTTTTTTAGTTTGAAAAGGTTGTAATATGATATTATAGATTTGTAACTATTTTATTTGAGTAACTTGCCTTAAATATTATTTTGGTCTTTATATTTATTTATTTTAAAACAAAAGATTACACTTATCTTTTTAAAAATATTTATTAAAATGTATTTATGTGTATATATACTAATGAGGTAAATATCAAATTGGTATTCAAAAGATTCTAGCACTAACAAAATAGTACCTAATTTTTTTATTGACAAAATAGTCCCTGAATAATTTTAAAAGTTGACAAGCGTATCCCTAAACTTACAGACCAGATCTCTGATAGTCTGATGAATCAATAGTCCCTGAATAATGGTGGATTATAATTTGTTATTTCATCTTTATCTGATTTTCATTCTCTTAGAGAATCAATTTATCTTTCTCTATTTATCATTTTCATTCTGATTTTTAAATGAATGTTGTGGTTTTGATATTAAAATTGATTACTTGATTAAATTTAGATTTGTATATGAATTTTGATATTGTTATTTTGTTTTTGTCATTATGGTTCTGAAAGAGTGCGTTGAGGAGGGAGATTTGGAAAAATTAGAGTAAACTTAATGCGTTAGAAAGAGAGATCCTTCGTCGGATTAGGGTTTAGGGGGGATTTTCTAGGTTTGGGAGAACTCATAGTCGAGAGAGTGCGTTGAGGGATGGAATTAGGGTTCAGAAGCGGGTTGTTTGGTGTTTTGATTTTTTCAAGTTGGATTGAGTTGTTTAATTAATAATTCTAACTAGGTATGTACATTAACAAGGTTGCCATTTGAGTAAAATACGATGACTAGTTCAACATCATTCTCATCGAAGATGTGTTCTAACGAATTTAATGGTACTCTTATCAAATTTTAAAATTATTTAGACACTATCTTATTAATAAGAAAAATCAGGTATTATTTTGTCAATGTCAAAATCTTTTCGAATACCAATTTAGTATTTACTTTAATGTATTCTATATTTATAAATTTATCAATACTATTTTTTATAATATTTTTTATTTTTATTTAATAAAATCTAATATTTCATAAAACGAGGCACATCCAATGCGAACAAAATGGTTGGGCTTATTTAGATAAACGCTAATGTTAGAGTTATTTTGCCCTAAATATATATTTTAGAATTCATTTTGTCAAAAAAAAAAATTATAATCTATTTTATTAAAATTAGAATATTTCGAATGCTAAAATAATTATTTATTCTAGTATTTTTTTCTTTTTTGAAAACAAAATAAAATCAAATTTAATAGTTAATACTAATTGATATTAATATCCAAAAAAGTCAGAAGCCAATAATTTTATTTATGTAATATTCATAGTTAGATATTTATTATATTTAATATTATTTAATTATTTTATCAATAATTAAAAAATTCCAAATACAATACGTCCGGACTGTTATATAGATTTTTTATTTTATTTTTTATTTTTTTATCAAAATCAATAAATTATATTTGGCTGGATTTAAAATATGAATTTAATTTTAATATATTATCAGTGTAAAATAATTTAATATGTACATTTAATTACATAACGTCAGTACAAATAATTATCGTTTAAATTTTTATTATTTATCTTTTTAATCTATATTTTCATTTTTTTTTAAATATTTATTACATATAATTTAGAGAAAATATTAATGTTGTGATTAAAAGTTAAAATCAAAATTCAATTCTTTTAAAAAAATAAATTTGAATTAATTTTATAATTATCAATATAAATTTCTTTTATGCTAATATTTAATTATATTTTTATATATAAAAAATATTATTTTTAAATAGCAAGTATAACAATTAATTATTTCTATTTGTACAAAGCAAATCTTAATACCTAATCAAATATAAAAATATACATGTTAATTTTTTTTCAAATTTTAGATAACAAATGTTAAAATTAATTATTATTAAAAAATTAAACTCATTTATACGAAAATAATAATTAAAAATTTTATTATTTATTTTTTTATCCACAGAGACCATGATCTTCTTAGCCGTCGTAGACTTTTGCCACTCACGACCTTCTCGTAAAAGTAGTTTAATACCATAAATTTTTTGTACCATAATCTATAAGGTCAGGATCGACGTAATTTTAAAAGATTTATGTTCTCATTATGTTATTAGGGTAAAAATACTAGTATGAATTTAATTTTGATACATTATCAGTATAAAATATTTGTATTCAATTACGTAATATTGTATCAGAATAAATAACTACCTTTTATATTAAATGCGTGAATAGTCATCTAAAAAATCTAAAAATAGATATAATTGGAGTCTATGATGAGAAATTTTCTTTGGAAGGGACAAGTTGATGGAAGAGGATTGAATCTTGTTAGTTGGAAGGTACTGGTTACTCCAAAAAAAAATATGGAGATTTGGGGATTAGAGATCCTTATTGTGTAAATATTACTCTTTTTGGAAAACTAGTTTGGACTTTTTTCTAGCAGCCAAACAAATTATGGGTCCAATTGTTGGATGTCAATACCGATAACCTCTACATGACTGTTTTAGTTATCTTAAGAACAAGGACTCTCCCATTTAGAGGAGTCTTTGTAAGACTTGGGAAGTGTTGAAGGATGGGTTTGTTTGTTGTATTGGAGATTTGAACCAAAATTTTTGGTTTTCTAGCTGGAGGAGAGAAGGACGGCTATCTAATGAGATGTATTATGTTCACATTTCTTATTCAAATCTCCGGATACAGTATATTTGGTCGGTTGGTAGGTGGCATTTGGATACTCTTTATTCTCCTTTATCTCAAAATCTAAAAGGTAATATTCTCTCTTACAATCCAGATGAACAAGCAGGTCCGGAAGTAGGTTAGTATTGATGTGGGTTTGCTGCCAAAGTCTATGACTCACGCAATGGTTACTTGTGGTTGTGTAAGCAGCTGTTTGGTTGGGAGGAGTGGGAGAATTGACTTTGACTTTGGCGTCAGCTTGTTCCGAAAAAGCACAAGTTTTTGGCTTGGTTGTGTCTTAAGGAGGCTCTTCCTACTGCAAGTTTTCGCTTTAGAAGAGGGATGTCGTCATCGGATAGGTGTCCAAAATGTCTTTCTAACCAGGAATCGATTTTACATTGTATTCGAGATTGTCCAAAAGCTCAGCTTGTCTAGGTTGGATATTTCTTATCATCCTTTGGATTTGAAGAACTGATTCTTGTATTATAGCAGAGAATATCCGTTCAAGTTCTTTTCGGGACTTTGGTGGATATGGCGAGTAAGGAATAATGACATTTTTAATCCTCATGAAACTTGGCCTCCGGAAAAAGTAATTTGCCTGGCATTAACTTCAGAAAAAGGAGTTTAGGAATATTTTTGAATTACAAGGTATGTCTCTTCCCTCAACTCTAAATGGTTTTTGGAATTCCCTATTCATTGGTACTTTTAAAATTAATTGTGATGCTAGTTATTTTGGTTCAGGTGATAAGTGTTGGTTTTGCTTCTGTTATTAAAGATTGTAATGGGAGTTGGCAAATGGGGTGTTTGGGAATGATTGAGAGTAATAGTATTCTTTAAGAAAAATTATTTGCTATTTGGAGATGATATCTCTTAACTTGGAATGTGGATCAACGAGATGTTATTTGTGAGATGGATTGTGTGGAAGCATTTAATCTTGTTACTTAAGATGGTTTTGGGTTATTGATCCATTGGTACTCAAAATAAGAGATATCATGCATTGGAATTAGCGTGTTGATTTTCATTTGATTATGAGAGATGCAAACACGGTAGCAGATACTATAACAAAGATGACGATAAAGTTACAACTTTTTCATGTGGAACTTCCTTCACCTTAAGAAGAGTTTAAGAGTAGTCTTAAACGAAACTATCCCTCTATTTAAGAAATTCATTTATTTTGTTTGTTTTGTTTTTCTTTATTTAATTTATTTCGGTCACAACAAAAAAAAAACCCTTAAAATATATATTCTTAAATTTTGCTTGTCTTAAAATATATATTCACAAATAATATATATATCATTTATTTGCACTGTTAAGTTAGGAGTGAGTGATTGATTTTCCACCAAATTGATCACACAATTATTTGTTCTACACTTCTTCCCTCTGACTCTCTCCGTCTCACCGATCTCAATCATCACTCATCGCCCTTTCCCATTCAACTGGTTCGTTCTCTTTCTCTCTTCATATCAATCATAATTTCTTTACTGTTTTCTTTTTTTTGCCGTTTTTGTTTTCTTTTCCGATGAAAGTTCTAATCTTTTTTGAGACCCAATTGCGAAAAGGGACGAAAAGTTGCAAACTTTTCAATTTTTATTCTTCAGGGTTGTTTAATTTTCTTGATCATCTCATAATTTGTTATTTCTCTTGTAAAGGGAAATTGGGAAAGTTGAAGATTTGGGTTTTAGACTCTTAGTAGTGACTAGTTAGCATGTTAGTAAATATTATGATCCAGATTCTTTTTTAATTTTCTAAAGATTCTTTTTGCCATCACTTGAACTTGAAACAGTTGTTGTCTTGGTGAAAAAGGGAATTAAAAAATTTTAATTTCATTTTTTTTTCTTTCATGAATTCATTTTATCATTGAAGCTGGTAGAACCTGTTAGATTGATTGAATCTCTCTGGTGGATTTAGATTTTCTATTGAAGTCCTGGGGATTTATTGTCTAATTCTATGGTTCTTTGTTCTTTATGTGTGTGTATAAAGGCAAGAAGAAGAAGTAGAAGGAGATTGTTTTTGTGTTTTATTCGAATCAAGTTCAATGAAGCAAATAGTGTCTTCTTTGAATCCATATGCAGCATCCTATGTTCCACTCTCTAAAAGAGAGTCACATGATGCAACTGCTGATCCATTTCAGAGTCCTCCTTATCATGCTGCACAGAATCAACACCATCAGTTTCACTCGAGCGCTTTGGCTTCTAAACCGGTTGTCGAAACTTTCCAAGGGAATATCAACAACCCTGCATCTAGTTCTTATGGCTCGGTGCCGGCAGGTTTTGTAGATAACCAGTTCGCGGATTATGATCCTGATATGGATGTTGAATATCTTAGAATGCAGTTCCCGGGTATATCTGAAGAATCCCTTAGAGATGTCTATATGGTAAATGAGTGTGACATCGATGCTGCTGTTGAAATGCTGAACCAACTTGAACTTAAGGTAATGCTTTTTGGCTTTAAATTTTGTAGTCCACCGATGGCAAAGTTGTTTGGTTTGTTGATTGATTGTTTCATTGTTCTAGAAATTTTATATTCACAGTTTACCTAATTATGTACTCCATGCTACTCAAATTTGTGTGATTTTTTGCAAATGTTGAATCACTGATTGTGGCAAGAGTATTTGCAGTTGGAATTTAATCGCGGAGGAAAACAAATAATTGATATATGCTTGTTCACCTTTTGTACATTAAATCTCAACAAGTTATTTGAGATTCCTAGGTAGAATGTTTTGAATATTGGAAAGTTTGAATTCCATTTATTTCCCCTTTGAATTATTATAAGTACTTCATTTGGTTTCAAGTTCAATTGTTTTAATGGTTGGTCTTATTTTCTTGCAAGTAGTTCAGAGTTTGTTTGGTTTCCGGTTTCATTTTCTGATATCACTTCTAATGTTTTGTTTTCAGAGTGAAGGAAAAAAAAGTGAAAATAATACAATCCTCTCTTTACTTTTGCTTTTGTATGCACTTCTTTCACAAAATCTTGAAAACAAAAATATTCGAAATAGAAATAGGAAATCAAAATAGAAACAAAAAATGAAAACAGAAACCAAACAAATCGAGTCAATTCGAAGTTTTCCTACCTATTGATGTTTGACCTGTCTGTTTCATACCTGTTTGTCTGAGTTGATATAATTTCCCAAATTCATTAAATAGTATTTTTTTTTGTGTGACTAATCCATTAAATAGTATAACCAAATTATATTCATATTATGTCTCCGTGATACATATTCTAAGGGGTAATTGTTTACCCACTTTGCAGTTCGATGGTGTCGAGTCCTCTGGAAGTCTTCCGGAGACGCTGGATATTGGCGATGTATCGGAATCTGGATCAGCTTCTGATTCTGCATCATTGAAACTGAAGAATGTAGCAGCTGAAGCTAGCACTTCAACTTCTTCATCCCATTTATCTGCCAATACATTATGAAATTACATAAAAAGAAAAACGAATCTTTTGCTCAAATTGGTGTGTAAAATAGGGTAAAGTTTTACCTTAGGTTGAAGCAGCCTCTCACATACATAATTTGTTTTCTTTTTTTATTTTTGGGTGGTGTTTGTATAGTTTCTCAGCTGCATCTTGGTTTCTTTTTACCCCCTATGGACTATGGAGTATGGATTGAAAAATGTTTCTTTATTTTGATTTGTTAGTTGTTACACATTGAAGTGTGTGTGACTCTGCAGCTTTTACTTGTATGACATGCCAAAAATGGTACAAGAAAAGAAAAAAAATTGATCCAAAAGGTGATTTTAAAAAAAAAATATTTGGGATTTGGTTAGCTGGCTTGTTAAAGCATTGTAGCTTGTGAGCATACCTTGGAGATTTTGCAATGGAAGATTTGTTGTACGAAAAAGAAAATTTAAATTTTGAAGTATGCTATTGTGCCTTATTGATCACTTCATAATCAAATCCTTATTTTTTTCTGTCCTATTAGGTATATACCAAAATTAGTTATCTGCATAGAATATATATTACTATTCTTTTCATTTTAAAGAATTTTTTTGCAGCAAAAGTGTATAGTTAAGAACAAAAATATAGTTTATTGAACCCATATTTATCTTGGTAATAAAAGGTATTGAGAATCAGTTACAATTACAAGAAGAAATAAAAGAGTCGTGCCACACATTCAAATTTTTTTTGGCAATCAAATCTAACTTGGTCTAAATCTAATAAAAATTAATTTTATTAGTGAAAGCGTAAATACATGCTTTAATTACGTGAACGTTTTTGCGTTTCTCCTCCTCTTCCTTTTTTTTCGTGTTTCTACTCTTTCTTTTTCGCAGTTCTTCTTCCTCTTCGCGTGCTTTCTCCCTATCGTTATTCTTTTATTGTTGTTATTATTGTTGCGTATTTTTTTTCTTTTCTTCCTCCTCTTCCTAGTAATTTTTCAGTATTATGCATTTCTTCTTCTTCTTTATTTGATTTTTTCTTATTTTTATTCTCGTTGAAAGAGTAAAACCAGAAGAATAATGAGAAAGTAAAACAAGAAGAAGAAGAAGATGAACAAGAAAAGAAGAAGAAAATAATGATGAAGAAGAAGGAGGAGGAGTTTTGAACTATCATTAAGTAATTTCTGTGCATTCTGGATTTAATTTTATTGTATTTTGGTCTGAGCTTGTTTTGAACTGAGTTCGTTTGTGTGTCATCATCATTAAGGAATTTCGGTGCATTCTGAATTTGAACTGTTATACATATAAAAAGAAGATGACGACGATGACAATAACGATAACAATGATGATGATGGAGGAGATCCAAAAAACTCAAATGAAAAAAAAAATGAGGAAGAGGAGATTGAGGTGATGGTGTGGTGTGGTGTGGTGTGGTGACGACGACAATAACAAAAGATAATGAGATAAAAACAAATAGGAGGAGAAGAAGAAGAAGTAACAACATTAGTGGGACAAGGAGGAGGAGAAGTAACACGAAGAAGAATAAAAAGGAGCGCCTAATGTGAAAAACAGTTACAACAATTTAGTTGAAGTTGATTAAATATTTCACTTGGTTCCAGAGTTGTATTTGAAATAAATTTATATATTGTTGTCTATCAACTTTAATAATTTGGTCTCTTCTTAAAATAAGAACACAAGTTTAAATTTTGAAAAATTCACTTTTAAGAGGGCAAGTTACTTTACATATTTTATTTATCAATTTATCTGTAATATATACCTTTTGTTACGATTTACCTATGTATTATTTAATATTTAATTCTTTAAGTGAATAGGATAAAATCATAATAATTTTAAAATAAAAATTTATGTGAATTCTATCACCTTTTTTTAATAGTAACTAATTTTTTTATTTTTTCTTTGTTAGAATATAAGTAGGATCAATTAAGATTAGTTAGTACCATTTATATTTATATAGCATATTTATATATTTATTGTAAGATTTTATACTTTTATTACTTTGATTCTTCTAAGACCTATATATACTTATACATTATACATTTGTCAATACACTCAATACAGTTTTCTTTTTTATCTTTCATCTTTGTATCTAGTGTTATTAAAAAATCATATGTCTTTGCTGCCATAGATAGAAAGGATGAATTTTATCGAAACTGTGATCGTTTTGGACATCTTTTCTCTGATTGTTCTTCTATTGAATGTCAAAAATGTAAATTCCAAAGTAACATTAACTACAATTGTCCCAACCTGTTCTGTCATTATTGTAAGCTATCGGGATACGCGATTACTACCTGTCCTACTTGCCCACCATGTTCATATCATAACAAGTATCATTTTCGTCCTAACTACTCTAAGAATGTGCCTGCTACTGCTGCTAATAAATCTACTAGCTCCGTTTACTCAACCCATCTCTTGTCTCCCTATCCGATATTGAGTCCCTTCTTAAGCAACTTCTTTCTTTTCTGGTAATACTCTTGCTATTTTTTCCACTATTCCAAGTAATTCTAAATGATATTTTGATTTCAGTTGCTTTCATCACATGTATCCTTTGCGTCATCTTTTCTCATCTTTGTCTACCACTCCAAATGCACCTTCTGTCAATACCATTGATGGTTCCCTCTTGCATGCGACACATAAGGGTTTTATTTCACAGTCACATCTTAATCTCCCTGATACTTATTATATTCCAAAATTAAACTTTAATCTTATTTCTGTTGGTCAACTTGTTGATCTCGATTTTGCCATTATGATTAAAACTCAGTTTTCCAAGGTCATTAAAGTTTTCGACATGATAATGCTATGGAAAACAGTGACTCCAAACTTTTAACTTTTCTTGCTAATTAGAGTACTTTGTCTAAGTTTTCTTGCCCTAGTACATCTCAACAAAATGGACAGGTTGAACACAAACATCGTCACATTCTTAACTCTGTTCGTGCAATGCTTATTTCTTCTTTGTATCCTAAGCATACTTGGGATGAAGCTGTTCTTACTGCTGTCCATGTTATCAATATACTTCCTTCTTCTGCCATTGGTAACATTACTCCCTTTGAGCGTTTTTATCATACTCTCCAAATTATAGTTCTCTTCGAGTCTTTGGTTGTGTCTGTTTTGTTCTTCTTCAGCCTCATGAACATAATAAACTTAAACCTCGGGCTCCCATGTGTTGTTTTCTTGGTTATGACACTACAGACAAGGGTTATCGTTGTTGGGATCCTCTCTCTATCCATATTTGTATATCTCTTCATGTTGTATTCTAGGAGCATCACATGTTTTCTAGGTTCTCTTCATTTGAGTCCATTCCTCCTACTCATTCAACATTTTTTTACTAACCCCAATGTTGATCTTTTTCCTAGTGATGATTCCATAGGTTTTATCTCAAGTCAACCTCTCCAGCCCCCTACTCTTCTGCCTTCTCCATCTCCCGATGATTCCAGACCGGACGATGATCCTGCTCCTACTGTCATGCCTCCTCCCTCCAATCGTTCTTGTAGGGTAAAAAATCCACCTCCTCATCTTCTTTATTATCATTGTCTTTCTACTATTCTTTATCACCATGAACCTAAGTCATTCTGAGAAGCCTCCACAAATCCAATTCAGCAGCAAGCAATGCAGGAAGAAATCCAAGCACTTGAAAAATAACACACTTGGGACTTGGTTGATCCTCTTTCTGATCTAGAAGTTGTGGATAGTAGATGGGTATACAAGATCAAGACTCGCTTTAATAGTTCTATTTACCATTATAAGGTACGATTGGTTGCTCAAGGATGTACGCAAGAGTATGGTATTGATTATGAAGAGACTTTTTCTCAGGTTGCTTGTTTCACATCTGTTCGAGCTCTCGTTGCAATTGTTGCAGTCAAGAAATGGTCTCTCGGTCAGATATATATGAAGAATGCACTTCTTAATGGGGATTTGAAAAATAAGGTCTATATGAAACCACCTATAGGATATCCTTGTCCTTGTAGCAAAGTTTGTCTCCTTTGTAAGGTACTTTATAGTCTTAAGCAAGCTCCTCGTGAATGGTTTGAAAAGTTCAGTACCACTATATGCAATCTCGGTTTCACTTGCAATCCTTATGAGAATGCTCTCTTTATTCGTAAAAGTGAACATGGTGTTGTTTTTTTTTTGTATGTTGATGACATGATCATTAATGGAGATGATGTTGATGGTATCTCTGATCTTAAACCATCTTATTACCATACTTTTAAGATGAAAGATCTTGGTTCTCTCAGTTGTTTTCTTGGTCTAGAAGTCATAATCACAGATGACGGTATCTATCTCTCTCAAGCTAAGTATGTTTCGGATCTTGTTGCTCGAGCTGGAATTATAGATAGTCGTACTGAGTCTATTCCTCTTGAGCCTAATGTTCGATTTACTCCTATGGATGACACTGTTTTGGATAATCCTACTCTTTATTAACAATTAGTTGGAGGTCTCGTCTATTTGACTGTCACACGACCAGACATCGCCTATCTAGTTCATGTTCTTAACCAGTTCTTATCAGCTCCTCCTACTACTTACTATGTGGCAGTTCTTCGCATTCTTCACTACATCGAAGGCACTCTATTTCATGACCTTTATTTTTCTGCCTATTCATCTTTATCCCTTCATACGTACTCAGATGCTGATTGGGTTGATGATCCCACTGATCATCGTTCTACTACTGGTTATTGTTTGTTTCTTGGTGACTCTCTCATTTTCTGGTGAGCGAAGAAGCAAACGTTCACTACTCGATCAAGCACAGAAGCTGAATACCGTGCTGAGGTTGTCTCGATTCATTAGCTTCTCGAAGACTTCAGTGCTCCTCAGTCGTCTCCAACTGATTTTTTTGTGACAACCACAGTGCTATTCAGATTGCCTATAATGATGTTTTTCATGAATGCACCAAACACATTGAGATTGATTGTCACTTTGTCCGGCAACGTCTTCTTATTGATGTTGTTCATCTCATAGCTGTTGCCTGTTGGAACTTTGGATTAGACTTCTGATATCTTCATGAAGGCTCATCATCCTACTCATTTTCGGACTATAGTATCCAAACTCAAAATGATATCTTTAACTCCTACTTAAGTTTGAGAGGGGAGAGAAATATTAAAATATAATTAGGATCAATTAAAATTAGTTAGTATAATTTATATTTATATAGCATATCTATATATTTATTGTAGGATTTTATATTTTTATTATTTTGATTCTTTTAGTACCTATATATATCCTTGTACGTTGTACCTTTGTCAACATACTCAATAATACACTTTTTAAATTATTCTCTTGTTTTTAATATTCTTTAAGAGAATTGGGATATTTGGTTTAATTTCTTTGGTGTCTTATATTTTTTTTCTTCTTAAACATAAAAAGAAGTTCACCTTTTATCATTTGAACTCAAAAACAATTAATTATAAGACTAAAAAATTAATGTTACATTGGTTATTTTAAAAACCCTAACAAAAATAAAAAGTTAATTAATTCAACAATGAAGAAAAGATAATTGCTTTTGTGTGTTTGTTTTTTCGTTTTAGTCAAAACTGCATGTGCTTGGCTATTTATTTTTTTTACTTAAGGGTGCGTTTGCTTTTCTATTTTTTATTTTGTCAACATGTGTAATAAAAATATATTTTAAGAATATATAAAATAACAGTTTATTAAAATTTATTAAAAATTAAATTTTTTAATATTTTTAATATATTAAATAAATTTAATTTTAATGTATTATTAATTTAAAATAATTTTACACGTATTTTAAATTATATAATTGTTCATACCCTGGCCCAACGACAAAGGCCCAGGTCCAAATAAAAGGCCTAATCTAAAGGATTAAGCCTAGCTAAGTACCGACCTTCACGTAAGAAGTCGGTATCAACCACGACTTGGTCTGAAGAAGTCGGATGTGAGATTAGCTGGCAGATAAACACTCATTCAAATGAGTAACCGCCCCTAAAATCTCTCTAACCGCTTCATAAAGCCATATCTTAACCTCCCCAAGATAATGGGGCGGTTAACACCCTAAAGATACGGCACTACTCCAACGGTGGTTATTGGCTCACCACTATAAATACACTGACACCCCTCAGGTATCTCTAAGCCCAATACTCTCTAGACCTGCTCACACTCTTGCTAACTTAGGCATCGGAGTGTCTTTGCAGGTACCACCCCCATTCACTCACGTGTACAAGTCGGAAGAAGGCTCCAGCGTGCAAGCCAACTCGGAGCTCACCATCTTTCGGACGATTGGGCCATCCTACACCATTTACTCTATTAATCTCCGGTTACCCACCGTAACATTGGCGCCGTTGCCGGGGACCCGAGAGATCATCCATTGATGGCGGACAGATCCCATGAAGACGGCCATGTGGAAACAGATTCCGAACAAGAGAATCTGGACACAGGTAATAACAACATGGACTTAATCCTCCACCAGGAGGTCAACCATCAGCAGAGAGAGGACACCTCCGGGGTAAAAAACCCGAAGGCAAACTTCTCGGACGAACACGAATCAGAAAAAGGCGGACCATCCCACGTAACTGAACTAATGGGACTAGTCCATAGCCGCCTGGAACAATTAGAGCAAGAGCGGGAGAAGCAAAAGGAAACTGAAAAGTACCTCAAAGAGGAGATGGAGTGGCGAAAGGAGTTAGAAAGAAAACTCTTACAGCTAGAATCTTCTCTCAAGAATCACAACTCCAGCGACGAACGAGAAGAACAACTCTTGGGCGGAGACGATCCTTTCAGCGAGGACATAATGAGGGCAAAAGTTCCGAGAAACTTCAAAAGCCCTGATATGGACCTCTACGATGGAACCACGGACCCAAAGCATCATCTAAGCAACTTCAAAAGTCGGATGTATCTAACTGATGCTTCCGACGCCACTCGATGCAAAGCCTTCCCGACCACTTTATCAAAAGCGGCGATGAAGTGGTTCGATAGCCTTCCCCCAAGATCGATCACTAGCTTTGAAGACCTCTCAAGGAAGTTTTTGATGAGGTTCTCAATTCAGAAAGACAAGGTGAAGCACGCACCGAGCCTCCTGGGAGTAAAACAGGAGGTCGGAGAATCTTTACGAGCCTATATGGAAAGGTTCAATAAAGCTTGTTTGGAGATCCAAGACTTGCCCACAGAGGCAGTCATAATGGGGTTAGTCAATGGGCTCAGAGAAGGTCCATTCTCACAGTCCATATCTAAAAGACACCCCGTTTCTCTAAGTGATGTACAAGAAAGAGCTGAAAAGTACATCAATATGGAAGAAAACGCCAAGTTAAGAGACCTGAGTTGGCGATCTGGACCCCCTCCCTCAATTAAAGAGAGGGAGAGGGAAGCCAAGAAAAAGGAAGAACTCGGTCTCGAGAGGCCCAGGAAATATCACTCTTATACTCCTCTAAAAACTTCTATAGTGGATGTATACAGAGAGATTTGCCACACTGAAAGGCTGTCACCCCCTAGACCTATTAAAAATAAAAAAGGGGGGAGCCGCAGCGATTATTGCGAGTACCATAAAATATACGGTCACTCCACTAACGACTGTTACGACCTTAAGAATGTGATAGAAAAGCTGGCCAGAGAAGGTCGGCTCGATAGATATCTCATGGAAAGGTCGGACAATCACGGAAAGAGAAAGCGAGAAGATATGGATAGAAGAGACCCACCGCCGCAGACTCCAGAGAGACATATCCATATGATCTCAGGAGGATTTGCGGGAGGGGGGCTCACTAAATCCTCTCGCAAAAGACATCTCAAAAGAGTCTATCAAGTCGGGGAAGAGTCACCCGACCTCCCCACTATTTCGTTCACAAAAGAAGATGGGCAAGGGATAATCCCCGGGCACGACGATCCCGTGGTGATAACTATGATCCTAGCCAATGCCCATCTCCACCGAACTCTAGTGGACCAAGGAAGCTCGGCGGACATTCTCTTCAAACCTGCTTTCGACAAGCTTGGGTTAGATGAGAAAGAATTGAGAGCCTACCCCGACACCCTATATGGATTAGGGAACACGCCAATAAAACCACTAGGATTTTTACCCCTTCACACCACTTTCGGAAAGGGGGAAAAATCAAAGACTCTGAGTATAGACTTCATAGTCATTGATGAAGGGTCAGCTTATAATGCCTTAATTGGCAGGACTACCCTTAATCGGCTCGGAGCAGTGGTATCCACTCCCCACCTCTGCATGAAATTCCCGACCTCAGCGGGAATAGCAACGGTGAGAGGAGATCAAAAATTGGCGAGGAAATGCTACAATGAAAGCCTAAATCTGAGAGGAAAAGGCAAAGAAGTCCACACTATAGAGCTCGGTGACGCAAGGGCCAGAGAAGAACTGCGACCTCAACCGGGAGGAAAAACCGAGGAGATACAAGTCGGTGGAGAGGAAGGGAAAAACACATACATAGTAGCCAACCTAGGGGAAACCCTAAAACAAGGGTTGGCTGAACTCCTAAAAGCTAATTCCGACCTCTTCGCTTGGAAGGCTTCCGACATGCCCGGGATTGATCCCAAGCTCATGTCCCACAAGCTCTCGGTTTACCCAGGGTCCTGACCTGTACAACAAAGAAGACGCAAGCTCGGCACAGAGCGAGCCCTAATAGTAGAAGAGCAAGTACAGGCGCTCCGGGAGGCCGGCTTTATTAGAGAGGTCAAGTACCCAACATGGCTAGCCAATGTAGTGCTGGTCAAAAAACAGAATGGTAAATGGAGAATGTGCGTCGACTATACCGACTTGAATAAGGCATGTCCTAAGGACCCTTATCCCCTACCAAGTATTGATACCCTGGTGGACTCCAGCTCGGGGTACCAATACTTATCATTCATGGCGCCTACTCGGGATATAACCAAATCCCGATGTACGAACCCGACCAGGAGAAAACATCATTCATCACACCCCGAGCCAACTATTGCTACGTGGTCATGCCATTCGGATTAAAGAATGCAGGAGCCACATATCAAAGGTTGATGAATAAAGTGTTTTCTCCCCACTTGGGGAGCCTAATGGAAGTATACGTCGACGACATGCTAGTAAAAACCAAGGATGAAGTCGACCTCTTATCCGACCTCTCACAAGTCTTTGACACCATAAGGTTGCACGGGATGAGACTAAATCCTGCAAAGTGCGCCTTCGCGGTTGAAGCAGGAAAATTTCTAGGATTCATGCTAACACAAAGAGGGATTGAGGCCAATCCCGATAAATGTAGAGCCATCCTAGAAATGAAAAGTCCGACTTGTTTGAGAGAGGTCCAGCAGCTCAATGGTCGACTTGCAGCCCTCTCCAGATTTTTGGCAGGATCGGCAATAAAATCCCTTCCATTATTTTCCTTATTAAGAAAGGGATGCCCATTTGAATGGACTCCGGAATGCGAGGAGGCGTTCCAAGAGTTCAAAAGATTTTTAAGCCAACCTCCTATCCTATCCCGACCAGTACCTGGAAAAGACCTCGTTCTGTACTTATCCGTAGCAAACAGGGCTGTCTCGTCAGCCCTGATAAAAGTAGACGAGGTCGGACAACACCCGGTCTACTTTATCAGCAAGGTCCTACAAGGCCCTGAACTAAGGTACCACAAACTAGAAAAGTTTGCCTACTCCTTAGTGATAGCCTCACGAAGGCTACGACCTTACTTTCAAGCTCACACAATAAGAGTCCGTACGAACCAACCCATGAAGCAAATCCTCCAAAAGACGGATGTTGCAGGGAGAATGGTTCAATGGGCAATAGAGCTCTCCGAGTTCGACTTAAGATACGAAACTCGGACAGCAATTAAAGCCCAATGTCTCGCCGACTTCGTTGCAGAATATGCAGGGGATCGAGAGGACAAACCGACTACATGGGAACTCTATGTAGACGGATCCTCCAACAAAACAGGAAGTGGTGCAGGCATAATATTAGTAGATGAAAGAGGAACCCAAATAGAGGTTTCCTTAAAATTTGAATTTCCGGCTTCAAATAATCAGGCAGAGTATGAAGCCTTGATCGCCGGATTAAAGTTGGCAGAAGAAGTCGGTGCCACAAAGGTGATGATATACAGCGACTCACAGGTGGTAACCTCCCAAATAAGCGGAGAATATCAGGCGAAGGACCCTAATATGAAGAGGTACTTGGAAAAAACCTTGGAGCACCTTAGGCGCTTTGCAGAAACCGAGGTCAAACACATAACTCGGGATCTAAATAGCAGAGCGGATGCCCTATCCAAATTAGCAAGTACCAAACCAGGAGGAAACATGAGAAGCCTGATTCAAGAAACCCTCCAAGAGCCCTCAGTAGCAAAAGATAAGCAAGAGATACTCGAGGTAGACGGTTTAAACCTCGGATGGATGAATCCCTTAGTCGAATACCTGAAATATGACATCCTCCCTAAGGAGGAGAAAGAAGCTAAAAAGATCCGAAGGGAAGCACAACATTACACTTTGGTGAGAAATGTCCTCTACAGAAGAGGGATATCAACACCATTGTTAAAGTGTGTACCGACCTCAAGAACCGCCGAGGTGTTGGAGGAAGTACATAGTGGGATCTGCGGAAACCATCTCGGAGGTAGGTCGCTCGCCAAGAAAATAATCCGAGCAGGATTCTATTGGCCGACCTTGCAGAGAGATGCCACATAATTTGTGAAAAAATGTCAACCGTGCCAGATGCATGCAAATTTCCACGTGACTCCCCCAGAAGAGCTCATTAGTATCACTTCTCCATGGCCTTTTGCAAAATGGGGAATGGATTTGTTAGGTCCTTTTCCCCAAGCGCCAGGACAAGTCAAATACTTGATCGTGGGAATAGACTACTTCACAAAGTGGATAGAAGCAGAACCATTAGCTACTATCACCGCTCAAAGAAGTCGCAGGTTCCTTTACAAAAATATCATCACAAGATATGAGATACCTTATTCCATTACTACGGATAATGGAACCCAATTCACCGACGCTACCTTCCGAAGCTTAGCAGCCAGTATGAAAACTAAACATCAGTTCACCTCGGTAGAACACCCACAAGCCAATGGGCAAGCTGAGGCAGCCAACAAAGTCATACTAGAAGGACTAAAGAAGAGGCTACAGGAAGCAAAGGGAGCTTGGGCTGAAGAGCTCCCTCAGGTGCTATGGGCTTATAGGACAACCCCCCAATCCGCCACAGGAGAAACACCTTTCCGACTAGTCTATTGTATAGAAGCCATGATTCCAATAGAAATCAATGAGCAAAGCCCAAGGGTAATTCTCCACGACGAAGTCGGAAATGTACGGGGACACAAAGAGGAGCTCGACTTGCTCCCCGAAGTCCGAGAAAATGCCCAAATAAGAGAAGCAGCATTGAAACAAAGGATGACTACCAGATACAACAAGAAAGTCATTCAAAGAACATTTGCCCCGGATGACTTGGTCCTAATCAGAAACGACATTGGAGTCAACAAATCAGGAGAAGGAAAGCTCGCCGCAAATTGGAAGGGACCATACAAAATCAAGGAAGTGTTAGGGAAAGGTTATTATAAAGTAACCGACCTGAACGGCGCTGAGCTACCAAGGTCGTGGCATGCTTGTAATATGAAAAGGTACTACAGTTAAAAGCGAACTCTACTCCCTGATGTACTCTTTTCCCAACTTCATGATTTTTTTCCCAAAAGGGTTTTTTCTGGAGAAGGGTTTTTAACGAGGCATCATAGTAGAGGCTAAGGGAAAATAGGCTATCAAGACCCTTAGTAGCAAGAAGGTACCTCCTCAATTAATAAAGATCTTTTTCAATATCTCTTATAATATCCTTCTTTATTTTTCAAAGTTTTTCTACGAAACGCGCCGACTTAAGCTCGACAAAACGTGAAAATCCCATGAACCGACCTAAATGGTCGTCAGGATAAAACGACGAGGTACAAGTCGGCGTAAAGAGGTTGTATAAGTTGATCGTGAAAAACTCGGGAACAATCCGACTCCTAAGTCGAAATGAGAACCCGAGTAAAACAAGCTCGGAAACATTCCGAGTAGATGAAAAACGCATCACAAAAATAACCTAAGTCATAAAAACTCGCTAAAGCAAAGTTGAGTATAAAGGATAGCGAAAAGAGATTGAAAAACCTGAGAAAAGTTTAAAGGCTGCATAAAAGCCCTTAAACGAAAAGGCTTGAAAAAACAAAGACAAGCCAATAGGAAAGGTTTTCAGAGGAAAGATCATAAGGACGTTAAAATATTGAAAAGCATGCACGCATAAGATAACTTAAAACCCTTGTCCAAAAAAGGGCATTTATTTTGTTAACTTAAACCCTTATTCAAAAAAGGGTACTCGCCGAAATATTTTGTTTACGGCCTAAAAAGGCCAAAACAAATTGTTCACACAACCACCAAACAACATATAAATAAGTTTAAAAAAGGGGGGACTCACAGGCCGAGCCCCCATATAGCCATGAAAAATAAAGTCATTTTTTCAGAGGAGTAGACGAATCACCACCACCAGAGTCAGGAGGAGCGCCACCAGGACCAGGAAGAAAAGCTGAAGAGGAAGTCGGAGGAATGACTGAAGAGCTCGGAGCATCTTTGGAACGAGGAGGAGACTCAATAACCCTCTGCCCCCGAGTCTTCAATTCCGACTCGGAAATGGGGACAGGAGGATCCACGATGGCACCATCAATAACGACCTTATCAGGATGTAAAGGAGAAAGATCCAAGTCGGGAGCGATAACTCTGACTTGCTCCAAGAAAATTCTCCAAGACTCCTCGGCACCATCAGCGATAGAGTCCTCCAACTCGGCATACGCGTTCCGAGAATTCAGCAAATCCTTCCTCACAACCACAATATCTTGAAATAAACTTTGGTAACTGTCCTGTGCTGCCTTCCTCAAATTCGCCTCCATAGTACATTGGGCCTGCAGCTTGCTCTCCTTCTCCCGGAGGCTATCTCTCTCCTCCCTCAGTTTAGCCACCTCCTCCCTCAACTCCCTCTCATGATCCTGGTAAGCAAGGAGCCTCCCCTCTAACTCTTCAACCTTCGAGGTTTCCCCCAAAGAGCTAAGGGGAGTCTTCTCAAAAATGTCCAAAAGTTTACCACAAACACCCGCCGCCCTAAAACTCTCCTCGGCCAGAGTGGTGAGGTGATTTCGAACAGAAACATCATCCATGTTTATAAAAGGATAGATGTTCTTTCGGACGAATGCGAGAGCTTCCGCCTTAACCCCACCATCCAAAGAAGAGCCAGACTCTGAAGTCTTGCGCTTCTTCTTCTCTGGCTCTGGAAGAAGTTGGGCAGAAGGGAGTGGCCGTGACAAGGTTGAAGAAGAAATTATAATGGGTTGAGAGGGAGTGCCCACATTCTTAGGAGGAGGAGGAGGAGGAGGAGGAGAGATGATCGCTCTGGCACCACCGGGACTTCGCCTTAGCCTCCTGAACTCTTTGGTAAGACTCCTGAGCATTTTTCCTTGCCATATCTACAAGAGAAACAACTAACAAAAGTTACAAGTCGGTAACACTCAAGTCAACAGAAACAAGTCGGAAATAGGAAAATACATTTACTACCTAATTGCGACCGAACAAAGGTCGGCGTCCCCTGGAGGATTTTCCTAGTATCCAAGTATGGGGCCCTCCCCCACGCTTCTCGGAAAAACTCCACAATGGCCGCCTCCACCTCGTCTAGGTCATCTAGACCATACTTTTCACAAGGGGAGGCCTCCAGCCAATAAAGGGGAAAGCGAGGGGAAGAGTGCTCATCCAGGAAGAAGGGGTGGTGACCCTCTACAACTTGCACTTTGAAAAAATAGTTTTTGAAGTCATGGAAGGATTCGTCAAAAAGGGTGAAAATCCTCCGACCTTGTATGGCTCGGAAGGATACCCATTGTTGTTTGTTGTTTAGCCCACTAAAGGGCTTAGTCATATGAAAAAGAAAGAAGAAAATCCTCAAAGAGGTCGGAAAGTCCAAAGCGTGACTAATAAACTGATAGATCTTCAGAAAACCCCAAGAATTGGGGTGAAGTTGAGTAGGGGCAACTCGACAGTGATGCAAAACAGATATTTCGAAATCCGAGAAAGGAAGAAAAACACCCAAGCGGGTGATCATACATTCATACATAAAGAAAAAATGAGGGGCGGCCTCATTAACTCTCCCAAAACAAACCCGGTCTTCCGGACCCGGGGTTATCAACTCATATTTTGGCTCGTCCTCCTCCGAAGTACAAAGCCTGTGATGAGTACGAAGATGAGTGATAAACTCAGCATCGACCAGGGGTTCCTCCCCAAGGACCGTGACATCAACCCACTGAGAAAGAACATCTACAGAAGCCATTTTTTCTTTATATAATGAAAAGTGGCGGAAACCTACAAAAGGAAAAAAAGAAAAGGAAAATCAAAAAACACGGTCCCTAAGGAGGAGAGATATGAAGCCAGAATCTACAGACCAACCTATCCACCCACAAAACAAACACATGCAAACAGAAGGCATGACGTGAAAGAAATAAAACTAACCTTTATCCAGAAAGTGAAGGTTGGAAAGAGCAGAAATCTTCGAGCACAAGAATACAGCACGAACAAAGAAAGGAGAAGTTTGAAAGATTGCAGAGACGGAAAAATGAAAGAGAGGGAAAACATTTATAAACATGCTAAGGGACATAATGGTAAAAGCGGAGCAGTCATTAATGAGATTGCACCGTTACCAAAGCCCTCAATGCTTCCCCAACGGACACGACGCTTGAATTGACGTAACTGTCAGAAACAAAGGGTCGCGAAAATCACGTCGGTTTCTAAGACCCATGTTTCCTTCAAGTAAGTCGACTACGAACCCGAGTTAAGTACTTGAACCCAAACTTTAAAGAAAATTTGGGCTCAAGTAGGGGCACTGTTCATACCCTGGCCCAACGACAAAGGCCCAGGTCCAAATAAAAGGCCTAATCTGAAGGATTAAGCCTAGCTAAGTACCGACCTTCACGTAAGAAGTCGGTATCAACCACGACTTGGTCTGAAGAAGTCGGATGTGAGATTAGCTGGCAGATAAACACTCATTCAAATGAGTAACCGCCCCTAAAATCTCTCTAACCGCTTCATAAAGCCATATCTTAACCTCCCCAAGATAATGGGGCGGTTAACACCCTAAAGATACGGCAGTACTCCAACGGTGGTTATTGGCTCACCACTATAAATACACTGACACCCCTCAGGTATCTCTAAGCCCAATACTCTCTAGACCTGCTCACACTCTTGCTAACTTAGGCATCGGAGTGTCTTTGCAGGTACCACCCCCATTCACTCACGTGTACAAGTCGGAAGAAGGCTCCAGCGTGCAAGCCAACTCGGAGCTCACCATCTTTCGGACGATTGGGCCATCCTACACCATTTACTCTATTAATCTCCGGTTACCCACCGTAACAATAATGATATGTCAACAATAATAACTATTTAAGTTAACCACTAAAAATATTTTCGAATTATTTTTATATTAACAAAAATATCCTCAACTTTTAGAATTTTTTATTTTAATAAATTAAATAAATATTTTATTTATTAAAATAAATAATTTTAAAAATTATTACAAAAATACCTTAGTCTCTCTTATCTTCTTTAGTAACCAGCTGGGTATCTTTTAAAAATTTAAACCCTAGGCCTAGTTCAGTAACCAGCTCTCTCACTCACCCCACACACACAGGCACAGCGCCGCCCACCTCCCCCAGTTCTCTCACTCTCACCTCGGTTCACCGCCATCGCACGCTCGCCTCCGTCGCCGGGCCTCTTGCTGGATCCACCTCACGCTCGCGTCTCCTCCGCTCGTCATCCCTCGCGGGCTCCCTCTGCCTCGTATTCTGCTCGTCCGCCATCACTGCACCCAACGGTCTGTCCAGGTCTCTGCCCGCTCCTCCGTCCAGCCACCATTGAAGTTTGATATTGAGAATGGCGGAAGATAATAACGAAGTCACACAAACATTTAAGGATTTGGGATTATCTGAAGAATTGGTGGAAACTTGTGATAAATTAGGTTGGAAAAATCCATTGAAGATACAATCAGAAGCGATTCCTCTTGCACTACAAGGTTTATTCTTTTTCACTAATTATTATTATTATTACTGATTTCGAGCAGAGTTTTTGTGTAAATTATGAGTGTTAAATTCTAATTATACAATGCTCATTCCAATGTAATATATGTTATTGTTAGTTCAATATCTGTTAAGAGTGGGTGGCACATTGTTGATGATGGTTGAAATAATGGTGGAAACTCACATACATTTGTGATCACGTGGAGTGATAGTTAAAAACTGTTAGATGATTTATTGGTTTGACTAAATTATCATCAATCAACCTCACATGAATTCAACTGCATGTGAGTTGTCACCTTTAATAATTTATTAATTAGTAATTGCTTGCACTTATTTGGGCATGCTATTGTTATAGGAAAAGATGTGATTGGACTCGCCCAAACGGGTTCTGGTAAGACTGGAGCTTTTGCACTTCCCATATTGCATGCCCTCTTAGAGGCGCCACGCCCCAATGATTTCTTTGCATGTGTGTTGTCTCCCACAAGGTTTGATTCATACATTGATATAACTTTCATGTATTTTATTGAATTAATTGTTGATGTATAACTAGTTCAGTTCTTTGTTTTTCTCACACCTGTCTTTGATATAGAGAACTTGCTATTCAAATTGCTGAGCAGTTTGAAGCTTTAGGGTCTGGGATTGGTGTCAAGTGTGCTGTGGTGAGTTTTAACATTCATTTTTTTTATGGCTTCTTGAGACTCTTTCCAGCATTGCACTTAGTTTATTGTTTCGTGGAGCTGCTTTAGTGCTCTATTTATTACATGCTTTACATCGAATAAGCTCTTCTGTTGTGATCCTTTCTTTTTTTGCCAGCTTGTTGGAGGGATTGACATGGTACAGCAATCCATCAAGATAGCAAAGCAGCCTCATATTATTGTAAGTGCTTAGCAAAGCAATGCATTAAGATAGCATTTGTTAATTGGTTATTTACGGATCATATTTTTTAAATGAGTAATGCTACACACCCAAGTCTTTTTATGAACCAAGTTTAACCAAGTTAAACCATAAGACTTGGAGTAATGCTACTCATAACTGATTTTTGTTGATATTAGACCAACTTGGTTAATAAAAACACTTGGATGTGTAGCATTATTCTTTTTGGATTACTATATAATGGATACAGATGAACCTAGACAAATTTGTATAATGTTTTAAGTTGATGTCTTGGTGAACTATCCATTAATGTCAAGAGTAATTAGCGTCAAAATAATTAGTGATCTTTGATTGCATTGAATTCATTCTGTTGGTCTCTCTAGCTATTGTTAAGCTTCAGATCAAGTCCCATGCCATGCATGTTTGGAAATTTAAAAGTATTTTCATTTACCTTGAAGCGTTTTAATAAATTGTCTTGTCATAGTGTCTCAGATTGTTCAACTGTTCTTTTAGCATTTTGTTAATTTTTTCCATTTATTGTCTCGTTTGGTTTAAAAAGCCAGTGTTTGATGTCTATGATGTCATTTTTTATTCACTACATGGAAGAGACAGCCTAGTCCTGTCAAAGTGGTTGTCCTTGCTGATACACTAATGCTATATATGTGCGTTGAAATTAACTAGGCACATTCTGAATTTGCAAGACTGAGTTTGTGCTTATGATTTAGTGTTTCTTTGGTTGTTGAGTTATTTTCAGCCTTCTTATTTTTTGTCGATCCTGTGTTTCTTTTCCTCCTTTATGTTAAATTCATACCTTTGCAGGTCGGAACACCAGGACGCGTTTTAGATCACCTCAAAAACACCAAAGGATTTTCTCTTAATAGATTAAAATATTTGGTATGATTTGTACATAATGCTGATGTTACATTATTCTATGCTCAAGTTTTCTTTTCTTTTTATTTAATCCAATCATTTGATACACGTGCTGTGTGAACTATGTATTGATTGTACATAATGAGTTCTGAATATTTTTCACCACTTTTACTCTGCCCACCCAGTTTGCTCCTCGCATATATGAGCTCAAGAGTTCACCTCTTATTTCATTAAAATCTTTATTTACTCAATGTTGAGTTATGAAATACATAACATAATTCATGTAACTGACTTGATGCAATTTCTGCAAGTTGATTTTCTTTTGAGATTTATGTTTCTGCATTGGGTTAGGTGCTTTATATATTGTTGCAAAGTTATATCTTAAAGAATGTTTGATCCTGATTCAAAGTTACGAGAAAACATTTTATGGATTCTTTGGCCTATTTTTGGACTTTAAAGTTTACAAAAAGAAATATTTAATAAAAGTTTCCTGTTGTCTACCATAGCATTTTTTCATCTCTCATTTCTTTATCGTACATATATTTGAACTTGCTATATTCTACACATTCAGGTCCTAGATGAGGCAGACAGGCTGTTGAATGAGGACTTTGAGGAATCACTTAATGAGATTATACAATTGATTCCTCGCGAGCGGAGAACATTTCTGTTTTCTGCTACAATGACTAAGAAGGTATATACGAATATTTATGGACAACTGTCTACTTTACTTTATCATCGTGTGTACAATATGATTATTATGCACAGGGACAAATCCATAACAGTTGAAGAGGGGGAGGGGGTGGGGCTGAGACCATAAGTGAACAATGTAAAAATAAATATCAATTCTAGTGGAATAAATAAGTATTAAAGTATGTAAAAAATATGAGGAGATCAAGGGCTCAATAAACTTACTATGACCATATTTATGTTGGCATGCAGCTAGTTCATATGGAAATATGTGATAGGAGGAGTAGGAAAAATTATTTTTATAGATTGGAATAGATCAGATATATGTTGTCCGTTTCAGATTTATGGCATTTTGAATTTAGGACTATGTTGTTCTTCTAAGATTTATGGCATTTTGAATTTAGGACTTAAAAGGGTTCTGGTTTTCCTCTCTCTATGAATAAATTTTAATCCTATAATTTTAATTTTAGGCCAAGTCTATATTTTCCTATAGTTAGAAAAAGGCTTCTAGAAGCTGCTTATATACAACATATATATATATATATATATATATATATATATATATATATATATATATATATACAATGCTAATACAGCAAGTTGCACCCTCAATGCTGCAGGTCCAAAAGCTCCAAAGAGTTTGTTTAAGGAATCCTGTGAAGGTACCCTGTATATTTGCAAATATGTTTAGATTTTAGTTGTTCCAAATTTACTCAATTTGTTTTTGTTTAATTTAGATTGAAGCAGCCTCTAAGTATTCTACTGTTGACACACTGAAGCAGCAATATCGTTTCTTACCTGCCAAACACAAGGTTTGTGTTATCCATCATTGATTCTTCATAAAATGTTTGATTTTTGAAGGGGATTTCGGTAAGCGTAATTGAACATCATTCGTGTCATGTATTTTTGGCACAATGGACTAGATCTTATATGTTTGAATAATCATGACATTTACTTTAGAAAAACATCTACTTCTTGCAGCATGTTAGATTGACTGCATGGAGTTTTGTGGGAAAACTCTTCATTGAACTCTTCTATCAAATTGCCTTTTTGGACTGAGATCAATATAACTCTTGTCAAAAGGCATGCTTAGGTGCTAGAGGCGACGGGAGAAATGGTTCAGGAAAAACATTGAAAAAAGTATTAGATTTTTTAGAAAAATACAAAAAATGTTAAACGGGCTGCTCGCTTAACCTGTTATTTTTTTTCCGCCTGAAATTTAAACGGACCTGATTTTAAAGGTAAAAGCCTTCCCGTTTAAGCGGGGAAACAGGCTGATCCAACGGGTTTAGCCCATATTGACGGCCCTAGTTTTGGCTCTTTTTAGATGCTGAGAAGGCAAGGCGCTAAGGCATGTGCCTTGCTCTGAGGCTGCTTTCTGTTTCGTTTTTCTATATATTAGATGAGAGGAACCGTCCCTTTTGTTAAAGGGCTTAGTGTCAGCCAAAAATACACTAAATTATCTGAGTTAGCCCAATAAAATATTAGATACATACTCCTGCTACCCTAAAAGATATTAGGTTTTGCATAGAAGATAGAAGACCACTGCTTGACCTGCACAACAACAGAAGTTGAAATGCCAGAAGGGCACCACTTGACCACCCTGTTGCTTCTCTTCACCACCTTTTTTGGTTGAATTTTTGGCATTCCACAAGTAGTTTTTGTTTAGGAACTTATTATTATACTTTATTGAGGATGTGTCTAATTATCATTGTGAAGTACTTTATTTTGCACAATAGATATATATGCTACTGTTTTCTAATGCCTTTGTTTACTGAATCATACATTTTTTGGTGCCTTTTGCATTTGACTGAGTTTTATGCATTTTAGCTTTCATGAATCAGCCTATATCTTCTATGTGTGCAATCTATGTCCTGTTTAATTTATTGTGTTTTCTTATAGGATTGCTACCTTGTGTACATTCTCACTGAAATGGCTGGAAGTACATCAATGGTGTTCACTCGTACATGTGATTCAACTCGTCTTCTTGCTTTGATTCTTAGTAATCTTGGTCTCAAAGCCATCCCAATTAATGGTCATATGACCCAGGTAATTGTATTAAACATTCTTGTATTATAATAGTTAATTAGTAATTTCTTGCAAAATATTCTTTCTTCCACCATATGGGAGAGGGGATGTGTGGTGGATGATCAAACTCTCTCTCTCTCTCTCTCTCTCTCTCTCTCTCTCGTGCATGGACACATGCATATTTGTTATTTGTGGTTTGCCAGTTGTCTGTAATTCTTTTTTACAATAATCTTGACAGTCAAAAAGGCTTGGAGCCTTGAATTTATTCAAGTCGGGGGCTCGCAATATTCTCATTTGTACTGATGTAGCTAGTAGAGGATTGGATATTCCAACAGTAGATGTTGTGATTAACTATGACATCCCCACAAACTCCAAAGTAAGATGTGCTATAATTAATCTAACTTTTGAATTTAGCCTCATGTTATTTGTTCTACAAATTCTAGGTTGACGAATCATCTAATTTCTGCTCTAGACCTAAACCTAAATTGCTGGATTCCTTATCTTGTGGCCTGCAGGATTATATACATCGTGTAGGAAGGACTGCTCGTGCAGGGCGTTCTGGGGTTGCAATTTCCCTTGTGAACCAATATGAGCTGGAGTGGTACATTCAAATAGAGAAACTTATAGGTGAGAGTAGTAGTATATTCTTTAACATGTATTGTTAAGGCTGGGAACATTTTCTAAAGGCGTCAATGCAACTAATATTTCAGGCAAGAAGCTACCAGAATATCCTGCACAAGAAGAGGAAGTTCTACTTTTGGAAGAGCGGGTTAGCGAGGCCAAACGATTATCAGTAATGGTAATTTTGCATGCCAAACTTCGTTTAGTTTTTATTTTGGGATATTCTCCCAGTCTCATATTTTCTGAGGGAAACAAATTTGAGTTTACCTAAGTTCTAAGGGTTTGAGTAAACTGAGTTTGGTTACCTTGAATACCATTGATAGAAATCTGCATGTACATGAGCTTTGGATATAGTTTCTGAATTCTATGATGATGGTATTGAAATCAGTTAATGTATGTTTATATGCTTGATTTAATGCATTTTTTCCTCAAAACTTTATGTAGAAAATGAAGGAGGAAGCCATGGGGAAGAAGAAACGGAGAGGTGAATCAGATTATGGCGAAGAAGATATCGACAAATACTTAGGTCTCAAGGATAAGAAATCATCCAAAAAGTTTAGAAGATGATACCTTACCACTGCAGTTTCGTTTTCAAGTAATCATCATATATGTATATGGCAATTTTGGTATTTTATTTAACATTACTTAGTCTATATTGATGCTTTGGAGTTCCCGATGGAAGCTCTGGCTTTTGTCTTCATTATTGCATATTTATGGTTGACGGGACTTTGTAATATGGCTGAAAAGAAGCCTTGAAAAATCAATTACCTTGTACAACATGAACCTTCTATATTTTGCTAATTTTGCATCTAAGGCTATGATTGCAATCAATGAACTGTCTAAAACACAAATATCCGACCAAAGGTGATTCTGCATCACAGATTAAATGACAGAAAAAACTTGTGATAAATCACAGATTAAAGAAACATAATTTACCCACATTAATTCACACATTAAAAACCTTGTGGTAAATGACAGAAATAAAATTAAATCTTTTTAAGTAGTTGTGTTTATTTGTTATCAACTCTCCAAAAGGTCATTGCCTCCGCAAATCTATTAGATATAACAACACTAATATTCTATTTCTACATTTTAAAATTTTAGTTTTTAAAAAATGAGTATAATGTTAGATTAAGTTATTTAGAAATCAGTTAAAAAGTATTCTAAAAATAGTTGTTTTTGATATATATATTTTTAATTAAAAAAGTTACTTTCTTAACAAATACATGATACATCAAAATAATTAAATGGATAATGAATCATGATAACATTGTCCAATGTTTATTAATATTATTACATTTATTTAGGCTGTCACAAATTAAAACACTGAGAAACAGAATGCATATTCCATGCAACACGCAAAAGCAAATCCAATAAGCAGCACCTAAATATGCATTTTTCCCGTAACTAACTCTGATTATCATTTTCTATGATCCAAAATTTTCCCTTTGATTTCAACCGAGTTTCTTCTTCTTACGTCCAATTCAACAGAGTCTAACAACAACAACAATAATTCATGCAGTTCAAAACGTGACGCTAAATTCAAAATTCTTTTCTCACATTTTTCCCCTTGAATTTTACATGTAACAAGAAAACCGAAGATATATCTCTATTATAGTAATAATCATCATCAACTTTGGTTGATTTTGAAACCATTATGTGACTGTGTGAATTTAGAAGATTCTGATTTTTTCCTTCTTTTTTTTTCTTTTCCCATTTTTTCTTGGGAAATTAAAGTGTAAGAAAAGATGGGTGTAGATTACTATAGTATATTGAAGGTAGAAAGAAATGCAACGGAAGATGATTTAAAGAAAGCATACAGGAAATTGGCAATGAAATGGCATCCTGACAAGAACCCTAACAATAAGAAAGAAGCTGAAGCCAATTTCAAGCAAATCTCTGAGGCTTATGAGGTAACAAACAAAATTCTATTGCTTTGTAAATGAGATTTGCAACAATAGCTGAAATGATTTGGTTGGTGATTTCTTATAAGGTTAAGATTTAGGATTTTTTATGTGATTAGGAAAATTGGTGATTTTGTGATTTATAGTATAAATATTTGAGGGTTTTGTTGAAATCTTCTTAGTTTATGCTTTTGTAACTTCATCGCATTCATTGTTCCATGAAAATTATCTATCAATATCTTACTTTATGACCAATACCAGGTTGGTTGTGGTAGACAAATTCATCTGTAGGAGTAGCAGACGGCCAAAATCCACCGGGTCAATTCGTGTAATTCGCTAAAAAAGGTAGGTCGAATTGGAAATTTGAGATCGCCGTAATAAAAAATTTCATCTAACCCGCATGACTAATTCCTGGGTTTTGGTGGGACTTGTCCGCCTGCCATTCTTTTTTTTTTAAGTTATAATTTAGACATTGTTTAATTGATTAGAGACTTTGCTAATATTTAATTATATGTTTTGGATAATTTTAGTTTTATTATTTTGTTTCAAAAACTTGATTGATGATTATGCTTATTAGATATTTAAAATTATAAAGACTTTTTAGTATTTGTGAATTTAAAAATTATAATTTTTGTATGTTTTTAGAAATTATAAATTTATTAAACTGTTTATAAAATTATATATTTTTTAATATCTAATAATTTAATAAAAAAGAAAAAAAGAGAATTGACAGTCCACAAATTAACTGTTAAATGGGACGAGATAGAAATTTGGGACCGCCTCACTAGATGGGGTGGGTAGACTAGTTAGGAGTGACAATTGGTAGGGTAGGGTAGTATCCTATCCGCGGATTGAGAATATCCCAACCTTAACACTACACGTTTTTAACCTGCGGATTAGCAAAAAGATGTAATATTATTATAAAACTTATGATAATTTAAAATGATCTAATTTTTATGAAAAAAAATATTAAATTATCTATTAATGATCTTATTTTAGTGATCTTTTCCCTATCCTATGTGCACGAGAACCCTACTCCCACCCTACTGGCCTACTCTATCCACCGGATTGGGTATCCGCAGATAGAATTTGAATACAAGTTGTAAAGATCAAGACTTATCTTACACTGTATATAGCTAGATGATAATCCATAACTATTGTTCTGTTTTGAGGCAAGATTTTCTTCGAATTTTAGCTGGCGGAAAGCTTAATAGTTAATTGTGTGTAAAATGGAAAGTTTGAGATTGAATAGTGATTGGATTTGGAAGAATTTTTATATTTTGTTTTGCTCTTCCAAAATATTATGTGTACAATGATTGAAGTTGTTTGCATTAAACATTTTTAGTCAATAACTCATACAAATAATCTGTAACTTACATATTAGAAGTTAAAAACTTTAAGCAAAATTGTAGCGACTAAAAGAACAAGAAAAAATAAGACAAAAAATAAAATGAGTGAAACCAATACTATAATTGCTTTGGGGAAAAAAGTTGTTAGACAACTTTTAACTATTTAAATTACATTGTTCATTTAATTATTTATTTTTGTGAATTTAGGTATTGAGTGATCCTCAAAAGAGGGTGATTTATGATCAGCAAGGAGAGGAGGGTTTGAAACACATGCCACCACCTGGGAATGAACCAACAAATGGATTTAACCCAAGAAATGCAGAGGATATCTTTGCAGAGTTCTTTGGAGACAACCCTTTTGGATTTGGATCATCTGGACCTCATGGAAGGTCCAGGTTCCAAACCGACGGAGGCGGATCATTCAGCGGATTCCATGTGCCGCTGAAGAAGCCGCCTCCTGTTGAGAGCAAGTTGGCATGTAGTTTGGAAGAGTTGTACACTGGTTCCACAAGAAAAATGAAGATCTCAAGGATTGTTATGGATGCTAATGGGTGAGTATGTAGTATCTTGATCTCTATTTCTTCAAGAAAATTGATTTGCTATTTACTCTTCAAAATAACGAGTTAATTCAAACCAATCTGAATTGGTCGAGTAATCAGTTCACTTGTTCACATAAGCAAGTGTCGAGAGTTCAAATCCCGTATGTGCAGCAACTCATTGGTCAAATGTAAACCCTTAAATGAGTATAAACTTCTATTGTGGTCTTATTATTGCAATCTCACAAATCAAAATTGCTTTTGTAGGAGGCCAAACCCAGAAACAGAGATATTAACAATTGACATAAAGCCAGGTTGGAAAAAAGGAACAAAGATCACATTCCCAGACAAAGGTAACCAGCATCCAAACCAGCTTCCAGCAGACCTTGTTTTTATGGTTGATGAGAAGCCACATAATTTATTCAAGAGAGATGGCAATGACCTTATTATCACAAAAAATGTGTCGCTGGCCGAGGCCATCGGCGGCACTTCAGTGAACATTACAACACTCGACCGGCGCGAATTGTGCATACCGGTGACTCATATCATTAGCCCGGGTTACGAGTTGACTGTCCCAAAAGAAGGGATGCCTATAACAAAGGAGCCAGGACATAGGGGTGACTTGAGGATCAAGTTTGAGGTTAAGTTTCCCACAAAGTTGACACAAGAGCAAAGGGCAGGGCTCAGGAGAGCATTGGGTGGTTGAAATTGGAATCATTTGAGAATTTGTATTCTCTTCACACTCCTTTTGTTTCAAATTTTGTGTCCAGATACACTTGGTATTCATATACATCCATTTTTCAAAGGAAATGTGATTGGTGAATGTACATAGATCTTTTACCCTTTTGAAAAATGGTTCAAGTTAAACCACTCATTTCCTATGCTCCTATATTGTTTCTAGTCTATGATGTTCAATGGAAATGAATCAAATGATGTTGAGATGTTATTGTCAATGTTTAGAAATACTTAGTGGCTTTGTGTTTTTTTTTTTTTTTTTTTTTGCGTGTGTTTTTCCTATGGTTTAAGTTTTCCTTTGCTGCATATAAAAAAATTGGTGGGAAAAGAAAAAGTAAAAAACTTACCATTCATATTATTATTTTTATAATACTATAATAGTAACCAAAATTGAATTTATTGAGTGATAAACACGTTTTTGATAGTCTCAAATTCAGGTTTTAAAATAGACAAAATGAGTTTTACTAAAAAAAACCGTCACAAATTTTTATTAAGTGTATTTCACACTGCTATCAACATGTTTTTGTCATACACAGTCACATAGACACATACGCCATATTGAGAATAATTTACATTTTCTTTTCATATGTTTTTTTTTACCAAAGATAAGAGACTCGAATCCGCAACCTCTTAAATAAGTACGGGGAGAGTATGCCATTTGAACTCTTATTTATTGGCTTTCTTTTTATATGTTTGGTTTAAGAGAAAATCCATAAAAGTTGTATTTAGTATTTAAAAAAATAATATTTTCACTCTTAGTTTTTGTAATGTCACTTCACGCGTGATTTTTTTTATATTGTTTATCAAAATAGAAGCAGTAATGTCTATTTTTAATATTTAATAAAAATTAAAAAATGTATGAAATAATGTATATATGCATATTATAATAAAAATAATTTACTTAATTAAACCCCTTAAAGTTGAATGCTATCAAATTGTCCTACATGAAAATGCATTACAATTTTATCCTCCAACTTTTTATAGAAATCGTGGCACTGCTACTAGTTTTACCAAAAAAAAAAATATACAACCTGTGAAAGTACCATGATTTATGCTTTAAAAAAAAATCGTGGGTTTATTTTGGTTTTATGCTTAAACAAAGACAACCATTTATGGCCAAAAAGTAAATGTTATGATTAATGGATATTAACATGGATCTGAAATATGACATGATATGAGACATGTAAATACATTAGTTTTAAAATTTTATAAGACACGGTGACGTATAAAATATAAATTATTTTTTAAATAAATTATAATGATATTTTAATATTTTATTGATATTAAAATATAAATTAATTTATTAATTATTTTTAATATTTTTTAATTATATAAAATATTTAAAATATTTTTATTGCAATAAATAATAATATACTATTTCTAAATTCATTTTCAAAAATACATGTTAAGAAAAAGGATGGATATTGTTCATACCCTGGCCTAATACCAAGGCCCAGGTCCAACTAAAAGGCCTAATCTAAAGGGTTAAGCCTAGCTAAGCGCCGCCTTTCACATAAGAAGTCGGTGTCATTCACGACTTGATTTGAAGAGGTCGGATGTGAGATTGGCTGGCAGATAAACACTCATTCAAATGAGTAACCGCCCCTAAAATCTCTCTAACCGCCTCATAAAGCCATATCTTAACCTCCCCAAGATAATAGGGACGGTTACTACCCTAAAGATACGGCACTACACCAACGGTGGTTATTGGCTCACCACTATAAATACACTGACATCCCTCAGGTATCTCTAAGTCCAATACTCTCTAAGACCTGCTTACACTCTTGCTAACTTAGGCATCGGAGTGTCTTTGCAGGTACCACCCCCCATTCACACGCGAGCACAAGTCGGACGGAGCCTCCCGAGTAGCGGACCTTTCCGGAGTTCTCCTCCATCACACACTTGGGCCGCCAAACACCATCCGTCGTATTAATCTCCGGTTACCCACCGTAACATTGGCGCCGTTGCCGGGGACCCGAGAGATCACTCAACGATGGCGGATAGATCCCACGAAGAAGGCCATGCGGAAACAGATTCTGAACAAGAGAATCTAGACATGGGTAATGACAACGCCGACATGGCCCAGCACCAAGAGAATGATCCACACAGAGAAGGTACCTCCGGAGTAAAGAATCCGAAGGTAAATTCCTCAGATGGACGTGAATCAGAAAAAGGCGGACCATCTCACGTAACTGAACTAATGGGTTTGGTTCATAGCCGCCTGGAACAATTGGAACAAGAGCGGGAGAGGCAAAAGGAAACCGAAAGGTACCTTAAAGAGGAGATGGAAAGGCGAAAAGAGTTAGAAAGAAAACTCTTGCAACTAGAATCCTCCCTCAAGAACTCCCGCGATGAAGGAGAAGATCAACTCCCGGGCGGAGAAGATCCTTTCAGCGAGGACATAATGAGGGCAAAAGTTCCAAGGAACTTCAAAAGCCCTGATATGGACCTCTATGATGGAACTACGGATCCAAAGCATCATCTTAGCAACTTCAAAAGTCGGATGTATCTGGCTGATGCCTCCGACGCTACGAGATGCAAGGCCTTCCCGACCACTTTATCGAAAGCAGCAATGAAGTGGTTCGATAGCCTTCCCCCGAGATCCATCACCAGCTTTGAAGACCTCTCAAGGAAGTTCTTGATGAGGTTCTCAATTCAGAAGGATAAAGTAAAACATGCACCGAGCCTCCTGGGAGTAAAACAGGAGGTCGGAGAGTCTCTACGAGCCTATATGGAAAGGTTCAATAAGGCATGTTTAGAGATCCAGGACCTGCCCACAGAGGCAGTAATAATGGGGTTAGTCAATGGACTCAGAGAAGGTCCCTTCTCACAATCCATATCTAAAAGACACCCCGTTTCTCTAAGTGATGTACAAGAAAGGGCCGAAAAGTACATCAATATGGAAGAGAACGCAAAACTAAGAGACCTAAGTTCACGACCTGGACCTACTTCCTCCTCTAGGGAGAGGGAAAGGGAAGTCAGGAAGAAGGAAGAACCCGGTCTCGAAAGGCCCAGAAAGTATCACTCTTATACTCCTCTAAAGACTTCTATAGTGGATGTATACAGAGAGATTTGCAACACTGAAAGGCTGCCACCCCCAAGACCTATTAAAAACAAAAAAGGGGGAAGTCGCAGCGAGTATTGCGAGTACCATAAAATATATGGTCACTCCACCAACGACTGTTACGACCTCAAAAATGTGATAGAAAAGCTGGCTAGAGAAGGTCGGCTTGACAGATATCTCATGGAGAGGTCGGAGACCCATGGAAAGAGAAAGCGAGATGACATGGACAGGAGAGATCCTCCACCACAGACCCCTGAGAGGCACATCCACATGATCTCAGGAGGATTTGCGGGAGGTGGAGTCACCAAATCTTCTCGCAAAAGACATCTCAAAAGAGTCTATCAGGTCGGGGATGAGACACCCGACCTCCCCACTATATCATTCACAAAAGAGGATGGGCAAGGGATAATCCCCGGGCATGACGATCCCGTGGTGATAACTATGATCCTAGCCAACGCCCATCTCCACAGAACCCTAGTAGACCAAGGAAGCTTGGCGGACATCCTTTTCAAGCCCGCCTTCGACAAGCTAGGGTTAGATGAAAAAGAATTGAGAGCTTACCCAGACACCCTATATGGGTTAGGGGATACGCCAATAAAACCGCTGGGATTTTTGCCCCTTCACACAACTTTCGGAAAAGGGGAAAAATCAAGGACTCTGAGCATAGACTTCATAGTCATCGATGAAGGGTCAGCTTACAATGCCTTAATTGGCAGAACCACCCTTAATCGACTCGGAGCAGTGGTATCAACTCCTCACCTCTGCATGAAATTCCCGACTCCAGGAGGAATAGCAACGGTGAGGGGGGGATCAAAAATTGGCAAGGAAGTGCTATAATGAAAGCCTGAATCTGAGAGGGAAGGGCAAAGAAGTCCACACCATAGAGTTAGGTGGGGCAAGGACCAGAGAAGAGCTGCGACCCCAACCGGGGGGAAAAACCGAGGAGATACAAATCGGTGAGGAGGAAGGAAAAAACACTTACATAGGAGCCAACCTAGGGGAAACCCTGAAACAAAGGTTGGGTGAACTCCTAAGAGCTAATTCCGACCTCTTCGCCTGGAAGGCCTCCGACATGCCCGGGATTGATCCCGAGCTCATGTCCCATAGGCTCTCGGTTTACCCAGGGTCCCGACCTGTACAGCAAAGATGACGCAAGCTCGGCCCAAAGAGGGCCTCCATAGTGGAAGAGCAAGTACGGGCGCTCCTGGAAGCCGGCTTTATCAGAGAGGTCAAATACCCAACATGGCTAGCCAATGTAGTGCTAGTCAAAAAACAAAATGGTAAATGGAGAATATGCGTCGACTATACCGACCTGAATAAGGCATGTCCTAAGGACCCTTATCCCCTACCGAGTATTGATACCCTGGTGGACTCCAGCTCAGGGTACCAATACCTATCATTCATGGACGCCTACTCGGGATATAACCAAATCCCGATGCATGAACCCGACCAGGAGAAAACATCGTTCATCACACCAAAAGCCAACTACTGCTACGTGGTCATGCCATTCGGATTGAAGAATGCAGGAGCCACGTACCAGAGGCTGATGAACAAAGTGTTTTCCCCCCATCTAGGGAGCCTAATGGAGGTATACGTCGACGACATGTTAGTAAAAACCAAGCAAGAAGTCGACCTCTTAACCGACCTCTCACAAGTCTTCGACACTATAAGGTTGCATGGGATGAGACTAAATCCCGCAAAATGCGCCTTCGCAGTAGAAGCAGGAAAATTTCTAGGGTTCATGCTAACACAAAGAGGGATTGAAGCCAATCCCGACAAATGCAGAGCCATCCTAGAAATGAAAAGTCCGACTTGTTTGAGAGAGGTTCAACAGCTCAATGGCCGACTTGCAGCCCTCTCCAGATTCTTGGCAGGATCGGCACTAAAATCCCTTCCATTATTCTCCCTATTAAGGAAGGGATGCCGGTTTGAATGGACTCCGGAATGTGAGGAGGCGTTCCAAGAATTCAAAAAATTCTTAAGCCAACCTCCTATCTTAACCCGACCAGTACCGGGAAAAGACCTCGTCCTATACCTATCTGTCGCAAACAAGGCTGTCTCATCAGCCCTGATCAGAGAAGACGAGGTCGGGCAACACCCGGTCTATTTCACCAGTAAGGTTCTACAAGGTCCTGAGCTAAGGTACCACAAACTAGAGAAGTTTGCTTACTCCTTAGTGATAGCCTCACGAAGGCTACGACCTTACTTCCAAGCCCACACAATAAGAGTTCGTACGAACCAGCCCATGAAGCAAATCCTTCAAAAGACGGATGTTACAGGGAGAATGGTTCAATGGGCAATAGAGCTCTCCGAGTTTGATTTGAGATATGAAACTCGGACGGCAATTAAAGCCCAGTGCCTCGCCGACTTCATTGCAGAATACGCAGGTGAACAAGAGGAAAAACCGACTACATGGGAACTCTATGTGGACGGATCCTCCAACAAAACAGGGAACGGCGCAGGCATAATATTAGTAGATGGAAAAGGAACCCAGATAGAGGTCTCCTTAAAATTTGAATTTCCGGCTTCAAACAATCAGGCAGAATATGAAGCCTTGATTGCAGGATTAAAGTTAGCAGAAGAAGTTGGCGCCACAAAGGTGACGATCTACAGCGACTCACAAGTGGTGACTTCCCAAATAAGTGGGGAATATCAGGCAAAGGACCCCAATATGAAGAAATACTTGGAAAAAACCTTGGAACACCTAGGGCACTTTGCCGAAACCGAGGTCAAACATATAACTCGGGATCTAAATAGCAGAGCTGACGCCCTATCCAAGTTAGCAAGTACCAAACCCGGAGGGAACAACAGAAGCCTGATTCAAGAAACCCTCCAAGAACCCTCGGTATCAAAAGCAGAAGATAAACGAAAGGTACTTGAGGTAGTCGGCCTAAACCTTGGATGGATGAATCCCTTAGTCGAATACCTGAAATTCGACATCCTCCCCAAAGAGGAGAAGGAGGCTAAAAAGATCCGAAGGGAAGCACAACATTATACTTTGGTGAGAAATATCCTTTACAGAAGAGGGATATCAACACCATTGCTGAAGTGCGTACCGACCTCGAGAACCACCGAGGTGCTGGAGGAAGTACACAGTGGGATCTGCGGAAACCATCTCGGAGCAAGGGCACTGGCCAGAAAAGTGATCCGAGCAGGATTCTACTGGCCGACCTTGCAGAAGGATGCCACAGACTTTGTGAAAAAATGCCAGCCATTCCAGATGCATGCAAATTTCCACGTAGCTCCACCAGAAGAGCTCATTAGTATCACTTCCCCCTGGCCTTTCGCAAAATGGGGAATGGATTTGTTAGGTCCTTTTCCTCAAGCAACAGGGCAAGTCAAATACTTGATCGTGGGAATAGACTACTTCACAAAGTGGATAGAGGCAGAACCATTGGCCACCATCACCGCTCAAAGAAGTCGCAGGTTCCTCTACAAAAACATCATCACAAGGTATGAAATACCTTATTCCATCACCACAGATAATGGAACCCAATTCACCGACGCCACCTTCAGAAGCCTGGTAGCCAGTATGAAAATCAAACATCAATTCACCTCGGTAGAACACCCACAAGCCAATGGGCAAGCCGAGGCAGCTAACAAAGTCATACTGGCAGGTTTGAAGAAGAGACTACAGGAAGCAAAGGGGGCTTGGGCTGAAGAGCTCCCTCAAGTACTGTGGGCTTATAAGACGACACCCCAATCTGCCACAGGAGAGACACCCTTCCGACTCGTCTATGGGGTAGAAGCCATGATTCCCATAGAAATCAATGAGCAAAGCCCAAGGGTAATTCTCCATGATGAGGTCGGAAATGTACATGGGCACAAAGAGGAGCTCGACTTGCTCCCCGAAATCCGAGAGAACGCCCAGATAAGAGAAGCGGCATTAAAGCAAAGGATGACTACCAGATACAACAAAAAAGTCATTCGAAGAACATTTTCTGTAGACGACTTGGTCCTAATCAGAAACGACATTGGGGTCAACAAATCAGGAGATGGAAAGCTCGCCGCAAATTGGAAAGGGCCATACAAAATCAAGGAAGTGTTAGGGAAAGGTTATTATAAAGTAACCGACCTGGACGGCACTGAGTTACCAAGGTCGTGGCATGCTTGTAACATGAAAAGGTACTACAGTTAGAAGCGAACTCTACTCCCTGATGTACTCTTTTCCCAGCTTCATGATTTTTTCCCAAAAAAGGGTTTTTTCTGGAGAGGGGTTTTTAACGAGGCATCATAGTAGAGGCTAAGGGAAAATATGCTGTCAAGACCCTTAGTAGCAAAAAGGTACCTTCCCGATTAATAAAGATCTTTTTCATTACTATGTTTCTCTTAAATATCCTCCTCTATTTTATATAAGTCTTTTTACGAAACGCGCCGACTTAAGCTCGACAAAGCGTGAAAATCCCATGAACCGACCCAACGTGGTCGTCAGGATAAAACGACGAGGTACAAGTCGGTGTAAAGAGGTTATATGAGTTGATCGTATTAAACTCGGAAACTATCCGACTCTTAAGTCGAAAGGAAATCCGAGTAACGCAAACTCGAAAGAACTCCGAGTAAAAGAAAACCGAGTTCCGAGTAGATGAAAAACGCATCACAAAAATAACCTAAGTCATAAAAACTCACTACAGCAAAGTTGAGTATAAAGGATAACAAAAGAGATATGAAAACCTGAAAAAGTTTAAAGTTTGCGGACAAACCTTTGCACGAAAAAGGCTCAAGAAAACAATGCAAACTAGCAAAAGGTTTTTTCGAAAAGATCAAACATATTTCAAAGCAGAAAAGCATGTACACGCGCAAAGTAACTTAAACCCTTATCCAAAAAAGGGGGCACCTACTTCGATTAGAAAGCCCTTATCCAAAAAGGACATTTATTTTGTTTAAAACCCTTATCCAAAAAAGGGCAACGAACAGAATATTTTGTTTACGGCCTTAAAAGGCCAGAAGCAAATTGTTCACAACCACCAACGAATAAATAGGAGTTTAAAAAAGGGGGGACCCACAGGCCGGGCCCCCATATAGCCATAAAAATAAAGAAGTCATTTTTTGGACGAAGTAGAGGAATCACCACCACCAGGAGGAACACCACCAGGACCGGGAGGAGGAGCCAAAGAGGAAGTCGGAGCGAGGGTTGAAGAACTCGGAGCATCTTTGGAATGAGGAGGAGACTCTATAATCCTCTGCCCCCGAGTCTTTAGGTCTGACTCGGAAAGGACCTCGGGAGCAGGAGGATCAACAATGGCGCCATCAATCACCACTTTGTCAGGATGTAGTGGAGAAAGATCCAAGTCGGGGGCTATAACCCTGACCTGCTCCAGGAAAATTCTCCAAGACTCCTCGGCGCCATCGGCGATAGAGTCCTCCAAGTCAGCATAAGCATTCCGAGAGTTCAGCAAATCCTTCTTCACCTCCACCATATCTTTAAATAGGCTTTGGTAACTCTCCTGGGCTGCCTTCCTCAAATTTACCTCCATAGTACATTGGGCTCGCAGCTGGCTCTCCTTCTCTCGGAGGTCATCTCTCTCCTTCCTCAACTTATCCCTCTCCTCCTTCAACTCCTCTTGATGTTTTTCAAACAAAAGAAGCCTCTCCTCTAGCTCCGCAACCTTTGAGGAAGTCCCCAAGGAGCTGAGGGGAGTCTTCTCGAATATATCCAAAAGTTTGCCACAAACTCCCGCCGCCCTAAAGCTCTCCTCGGCCAGAGCGGTAAGGTGGCTCCGAACAGAAGCATCATCCATACTTATAAGAGGATAGATGTTCTTTCGGACGAATGCAAGAGCATCCGCCTTAACACCACCTTCCCAAGAAGGGCCAGACTCTGAAGTCTTGCGCTTCTTCTTCTCCGGCTCGGAGAGCAGTTGGGCAGAAGGGAGTGGTCGAGCCAAACTCGAAGAGGAGGAAATAATAATAGGTTGAGAGGGAGTACCCACGTTTCTAGGAGGAGGAGGAGGAGGAGGAGGAGGAGAGACGACCGCCTTGGAACCCCCGGACCTAGCCCGGGACTTCGCCTTAGCTTCCTGCACCCGCTGGTAGGACTCTTGAGCATTCTTTTTTGCCATATCTACAAAAGAAACAACCAAGTTACAAGTCGGTAAAATACAAGTCGGTAAAATACAAGTCGGCGAAAAACAACTCGGAAATAAGAAATGCATGTACTACCTATGCAAGATTGAACAAAAGTCGACGTCCCCTGAAGGATTTTTCTCGTATCCAAGTATGGGGCCCTCCCCCATGCTTCTCGGAAAAACCCCACAATGGCCGCCTCCACCTCGTCTAGGTCATCTAGACCAATCTTTTCACAAGGGGTGGCCGGCAGCCAGTAAAGGGGAAAGCGAGGGGAGGAATGCTCGTCCAGAAAAAAGGGGTGGTGACCCTCTACAGCTTGAACCTTGAAGAAAAAGTTTTTGAAGTCGTGGAAAGATTCGTCAAAAAGGGTGAAAATCCTCCGACCTTGAATGGCTCGGAAGGATACCCATTGTTGTTTGTTGTTTAGCCCACTAAAGGGCTTAGTCATATGGAAAAGATAAAAGAAGATTCTCAAGGAAGTCGGGAAGTCCAGAGCGTGGCTTATAAACTGATAAATCTTCAAAAAACCCCAGGAATTGGGGTGGAGTTGAGTAGGGGCAACCTTACAGTGGTGCAAAACGGATATCTCGAAGTCAGAGAAAGGAAGAAAAACACCCAAACGGGTGATCATACATTCATACATGAAGAAAAAATGAGGGACCGCCTCATTAACTCTCCAAAAACAGACCCGGTCTTCAGGACCCGGGATTACCAGTTCATATTTGGGCTCGTCCTCGTCCGAAGTACAGAGCCTATGATGAGTACGAAGGTGAGTGATGAACTCAGCGTCAACCAACGGTTCCTCCCCAAGGACCGTATCGTCAACCCACTGAGAAAGAATGTCTACAGAAGCCATTTTTTATATAAAGAAGAAAAGTGGCAGAAAACCTACAAAAAGGAAAAAGGAAAAGAAAATCAAAAAACACGGCCACTAAAGAAGAGAGATTCGAAACTAGAATCTACAGGTCAACCTATCTACTCGCCAAACAAAACATGCAAACATAAAGCATGACATGGAAAAAGCAAAACTAACCTTTATCCGAAAATGGAGGTTGGAGAAGAACAGAAGTCTTCGAACGCAAGGATGCAGTACGAACAAGATAAGGAGAAAGTTTGAAAGACTGCAGAAACGGAAAATGGAAAGAGAGGGAAAGTATTTATAAAAAAGGCTAAGGGGCATAATGGTAAAAAGCGAGGCAGTCATTAATGAGACTGCACCGTTACCAAAGCCCTCAATCCCTAAATGATCCCTCAACGGACACGACGCTTGAATTGACGTAACTGTCAGAAACTAAAAGTCACGAAAATCACGTCGGTTTCCAAGATCCGTGTTCTTTTAAACAAGTCGACTACGCACCCGAGTTGAATACTTGAACCCAAACTTTAAAGAAAATTTGGGCTCAAGTAGGGGCACTGTTCATACCCTGGCCCAATACCAAGGCCCAGGTCCAACTAAAAGGCCTAATCTAAAGGGTTAAGCCTAGCTAAGCGCCGCCTTTCACATAAGAAGTCGGTGTCATTCACGACTTGATTTAAAGAGGTCGGATGTGAGATTGGCTGGCAGATAAACACTCATTCAAATGAGTAACCGCCCCTAAAATCTCTCTAACCGCCTCATAAAGCCATATCTTAACCTCCCCAAGATAATAGGGACGGTTACTACCCTAAAGATACGGCACTACACCAACGGTGGTTATTGGCTCACCACTATAAATACACTGACATCCCTCAGGTATCTCTAAGTCCAATACTCTCTAAGACCTGCTTACACTCTTGCTAACTTAGGCATCGGAGTGTCTTTGCAGGTACCACCCCCATTCACACGCGAGCACAAGTCGGACGGAGCCTCCCGAGTAGCGGACCTTTCCGGAGTTCTCCTCCATCACACACTTGGGCCGCCAAACACCATCCGTCATATTAATCTCCGGTTACCCACCGTAACAGATATGCTGACACGTGATAATATTTAAGTGTGTTTAAATGTATTCAAAAAAAATTTTATTTTTTATTAAAACACAGTTGGACACAAGTCACACAACGGACAAATGTTAATGAGTGTCGAATTCAAAATATATCTGATAAGTAGGCATAATAACTCAACAAAATGTTCATGCTTCATAGAGCTTTAAATGTACTTTTATAAATGGGCATTTATCATGATTCACTCTTAAAGGAGCTTAAACCCATGAATCTCCCACGATTTAGTTACAAAAAAGCAAAAGATGGATATCATAATAAAGATTTTATAATTATTTTTATTGGAAAAATGTTTCTATTTTATTATTAGAAGATGAATTACAAAAATTGATTATGATATGATATAAATATAGTATCTTTATTTAAAGTAAGTCATAATTAATTAATTACAATGGGAAAGGCGGATCCAGCTTTCATCCAAGAACTCAGTAAAGCAAAAGGGATCCCTATGATTAAGAGAAAAAGACACTCTTGCCCTTAAAATGCTTGTGAAGGAAATTGTCAGTACATACAAAGAGTGGAGAATCTTTCAGATAATCACTATTAAAAAATAACTCAGTTTATCTCTTATCATAATTCCAATTAAAGAGATTAAGAGAGATAACTTTTCATAATTAATGAGAGATAAAGGCCTTAGTACACAATATTGATTAGTTTCACATACATACGCTTTTTATTGTACAGAGATGTATGCCAAGAATATGCTAAGGACATGGTGAAACTAACGTTGGAGTTGATGGAAATTATTACTCGAGTTTAGGTTTGTCATGAAAACGACGATTCCATGGGTCAAGACCAAGAAGACAGATGAGATTTTCATAAGAACAAGAGTAAGAGAAAAAAAATGGCCAATCGTTATCAGTGAAGGTGATATCTTTTAATAATTTTTGTGTTTTGTTTAGGTACGGCAGTTAATAAAGACATAAAAATTGTTAATGATTTGTGTTTAAAATTGTTTATGTTTCTCGTCTTGTTAGCATTAGCATGGAATGCCCCATTTGAATCGAGAGTCATAGCAACCATCGAAACAAAAAGTCTTAATTAGGAACAAATAAAAAAAAATGATTAGGTCATAACAGGATTCCGATGCACATAAATCGTAGGTATATCACAGGCATAATAGTTGCATGTCAAATTGGCCATAAACCACAGTTACAAATTGGGTTTTTCATATTATACACGATACGCATGAATGTTGGTCCAAACTAGGTTTTATGTTTCTATTTAAAATTTATAGGTGAGTTAGGATTTATATAAATATTGGGAGGATAAAATTATAGGAATATCCCATTTAGACCAATCTATTAGTATCTATCTTCAACTAAATTAAATAAGTAAATTACCTTTATAATAATATATGTAAACACACTATTTTTAATTAATTTTAATACAAATACAAATACAAATAAATATAATAAAAATATTTGACTAAATTTAAGTTTAATATTCAAAATAAGTTTTGTTTCTCTCTCCATTCTCTTTCTATTCTTTTTCCTCTCCATTTTACACATTTTTATTTGAGGAATGCTAGGGGTCAGTAATTTTAGTGTTGGGAGATCACTCACTTTTATTTTGATGGTTAAGTGTTGGCCGAAAAATACAAAAGTTGTTGGTCCCCTGGACTTTTTCTTTTTATTTTTAATATTGGATTAACAATGTTTTTTTTTGAATTGTGATCTTCTGTAATATTTTTTTAAAATGTGTAATAATTTAATTTTGGAAATACAACTTAAACCGTGCGATTTTTAAGAGGTACAGAAATTGGACCATCCGATTTCTGTACTCAGACCCTCTGATCTGTGTTTAAAAAATAAAAAAATTTGAAGTACATAAATCGAACGTCTAATTGTGTATTCCAATTTTTTTAAATTTTTTAAACACAAATTCAAAAGTCTAATTTGTGTATCTCTTATGATTTTAAAAATACAAAAAATTACAATATTAAAATATATTACTCATTTTATTTTTATATCTAAATTTTTTAGCCTCCATCTTATTGTGAACAAAACCTTGGCTTAGTTCGATTTTGTTGCAAAACCAAATCAAATCTTCAACTTGAGCTTAAGCAATAAATGAATGGAAAAGGAAAAAAGGCATCTTTGTCTCTTTGACACAATAAAACTATACGGATAGAATTATGACACTTGTCTCTACTATTTTTCGAATAATGCTAAATGTCAGTTTAAATAAATCTATAATAACTGTTTTTTAAATTTTAACTTATAAAAAATTATAATATTAATATTTAATATAATTTTAAAAATCATAATTTTTTAAAAAATTATTTAAATATTTATAAAAAAATTACTTTTTTTATAATAAATTTTTTTTATTATTCTTCTTTTAAAATAAATACTTTTAAAACTAAAAAATTCAATATAAAATAATTTATGTATGAGTTATTTTTAATATAAATTTTATATTATAAGTTTTTTTTTCAAAAAAAATTAATTAAATTATTTATCCAAATTGACACTTTAGACTAGTTTAGAAGTTAATTTTTTATATATACGTATTTCAGTTGATATATAAACGCAAAAGCAAAGATACATTTTATTGGTACTTTTTAATATTTAAAACAAACAAAAAATGTTTACGAGTTACAAATTTAAACTAAAACATTTGCTCCTTTTGCGTGGACAGCCAACGTAACAAAAGTACGGTATAGTATTTACAATTTATCATTTACGATGTAAAATTTTAATCTTTTAAAAAAATTCTTAATGCATAGAGTGAACCAAATGCAAATCTTAGTATCAGGGACAAGCGCATGCAATATGTTTAGGTACGGCAATTAATTAATTTATTATTTAATTGTTTGTTATTTGTTAGATTTGAATTGTTGTGAATTTCTGTTTCTCGTCTTGTTAGCATTAGCATGGAGTGCTAACATTTTCTCTCATTTGAATCGAGAGGTTTAGCAATTATCGAAACAAAAAATCTTAATTAGGAACAAATAGAAAAAATGATCAGGTCATAACAGGATTCTCATACACATAAATCGTAAGTATATCACAGGCACAATAGTTGCATGTCAAATTGGCTATAAACCGCGGTTACAAGAAGGATTTTTCATATTGTACACGATAGGCATAAATCGTTGGTCTAAACTAGGTTTTATGTTTTTATTTAAAATTTATAGGTGAGTTAGGATTTATATAAATATTGGGAGGATAAAATTATAGGGATATCTCATTTAGACCAATCTATTAGTATCTATCTTCAACTAAATTAAATAAGTAAATTATCTTTATAATAATAAATGTAAACACTATTTTTAATTAATTTTAATACAAATACAAATAAATATAATAAAAATATTTGACTAAATTTAAGTTTAATATTCAAAATAAGTTTTGTTTCTCTCTCTATTTTTTTCTATTTTTTTCTCTCCATTATACACATTTTTATTTTTAATATTAGATTAACAATGATATTTTTTTTAATTGTAATCTGCTGTGAAATTTTTGTAAGATGTAAGATTATTTAATTTATGAAATACAAATTAAGCCGTCCAATTTTTAAGAGATACAGAAATTGGACTGTCTAATTTATGTACTTGAACTCTCAGATCTGTGTTTAAAAAATAAAAAAGATTTGGAGTACACAAATAGTAGATTCAATTTGTGTACTCTAATTTTTTTTAATTTTTTAAACACAAATTAAAAGATTCAATTTATGTACTTTGCATAATATTAAAAAATATAAAAAATTACAATATTAAAATATATCACTCATCTTACTTCTATATCTAAATTTTTTAGTCTCCATCTTATTGTGAACAAAACCTTGGCTCGATTTTATTGCAAAACCAACTCAAATCTTTAACTTGAACTTAAGCAATAAATGAATCGAAAAGGAAAAAGGGCATCCGTATCTCTTTGACGCACATCCAGAATACACGGATAGAATTATGACACCTATCTCTACTGTTTTCCAAATACGGTTCCGTTACGTTACCAACAGCATATCTGCCAACTTCTGCCAACTCTTATTTATAATTGTGTTTCATGGAAGTGTGTTCGTGGATGTGTCTAATAAAAATGTCTTTTTTATAACTGTGTTTAATAGAAGTGCCTTTATAGATATATTTTTGGATGTGTCTCTTTATATATGTATTTAAAATATATTAATTATTAGACACATCTACGAACACACTTCCATGAAACACAAATATAAATAAGAATTGACAGAAATGGGCGGATAATATGTTGGTATCCTATACTTTTCCTTCCAAATAATACTAAATATCAGTTTGAATAAATCTATAAATAACTGTTTTTTAACTTTTTGTTTTTTACTTATAAAAAGTTATAATATTAATATTTAATATAATTTTAAAAATTAACTTATAAAATTTTTAAAAAATTATTTAAATACTTACAAAAAAAATTTTAAAAAAAAAGTAACTTTTTTTATAATAAAATTTTTTTATTATTCTTCTTTTAAAATAAACATTTTTAGAACTAAAAAATTTAATATAAAATTTTATTTACAAATTATTTTTAGTATAAATCTTTATATTATAAGTTTTTTCTCAGAAAAGCTTAATTAAATTATGTATCAAAATTGGCTCTTAGACTAGTTTGGAAGTTAATTTTTTTTATATACGTATTTCAGTTATTTCAGTTATATATAAACGTAAAAGCAAAGATACATTTTATCGGTACTTTAAAATATTTAAAACTAAAATATAGTGTGGAATTTACAACTTACTATTTACGATGTAAAATCTTAATTTTTTAAAAAAAATCCTTAATGCATAAAATGAACCAAATGCAAATCATGGTATCAGGAACAGGCGCATGCAATATGTTTACAGCATCATATTATTCACCAGATCACCTACACTTGGCTATCTTAAACATGAAAAAAGATAAAATATAGCCATTTGTTTGCTCCACATGGTAAAGAAAAAGATGCTACAAAAGTAAAAGAAAAAAAAAGGTTTCACATAAGCTTACAAAGGAGCTAACCTAACCTATATGCTAAAACAAACTAAAATCCCCTACTTCTAGTAACATTTTCAGGCCACGTGCCTTGCATAGGAGCACCATAGTGCTGTCCACCACTTGGTTGCAGGTGGTTGTTTCCCTGGTTAGGAGGAACCCAATTTGGACCAATATTTCTTTGGCCATGTGTCACATTCATAGGTGGTTGAAGATGTGGTGGTGTTGGCAAAGTAGGTGAACCTGGGAATGATTGATTCATCAAGTGAGGTCTAAGGTGAAAGTTTTGTTGGTGCAATGCCAATTGAGGTGGTGGTGGTGGTGGGAACTGGTGGTTCTGTTGTGAGTTTTGCGGCTGCCATTCAGGTATATCATCATCATCATCATTCCAAGGTTGGATTGAACCACCAAATTTGTCTTGCCAATTTCCTGAATGATGTGAATTTACTTTGCTTTGACCATATTTGTGCACAAGCTCCCTCATTTGATCAACAGGGCGTGATGGGGCCTGGTTAACCATTTGGAATGGAACCATACCTGGTGGTCCCCTAGGTCTTTGGACCATGTGTGATGATGTGTTTGGACCACCCATGAAACTGAACTCGGGTAGGTCATCCTCGGGCCGGGCCTGGTGAGGCCCAAACCCAGGAGGAATGTCATCATCATCATCATCATCAACACCATTCGGTGGTGGATTAGAGGGATTAGCAACATTCACATTCAAATTACTACTACCATCTTGCTGTCTCCTAGAGAAGTATTGTTGCCTTTTAGAGCTACTACTACTATGTTTGTGTTGTGATGAAGCGGTGGGTGAAATTGTTGACGAAGTTAAATTAGTTTTTCTCCATACAATAATACCAATTAGGCCATTATCAATAGAATTAACTGCCTCAATTTGTTCCTTTGGAAGTATCTTGCTCAGCATTTCAACTGTTTTGTTATGAGGTGGGCAAAAGTAAAGTTCAACTCCAGACACAGGCTCAGCAAATCCCACTCTCTCATCCGTAATATAAGATTCAGCCACCTGTAATCATACAAAAGAACAAAAAACATAAATCTAATATAGAAAAACATAATGCGCCGAAAAGCATAGAGACATAAGACAATGTAACATTTTCATCATAACCATTACCTCACGAAGTGTTGATTGCTGGCTGGGTGAAGACCCTTTCGAAACAAAGTGTACGACCTGCAATCAATAGTCAACAGAGATTTATACACTGCCAAAAAGGAAAGTGAAATGTGACAAAATAACACATTTTTTAAAGCAAACATCAGGCAGCAATTCAAACCACGCTGTTACACATCCTAATTGTCCCATGCATCCCTTGGAAACTACTAAACAAGCGAGTCGATTTGGTGATGAATAATTTTTTATATACCTTTTCACATGAAATGGTTACTGGACTTTTTAAGTCCATTTTTTTTTCTCACAAATACGCCAAAACATTTTTATATAACATCATTTTTAATTCAAAATTTCGTAGTTTTGAATATAAAGGTCTTAGGGAAGAAGCCTTTAAATCAGGTCACTAGATACGCCATAATTTAATTACAGAATTTCGCAAAATTTTAACTTGTAAACAATTTTACAGGTCTCTCAGCCATTGTTTTACCTTCGTTATTTTAAAAACTCTACCAGCCTTAATGGAGTAATGCCTCTATCAGTATTATCTCAATCGAAGGAAAAGGTGCAAACATATTGCACTCAAGACATAATTTGCCATTAGTAAAACGAAAGGAAAGCATCGAAATGCAACGTTTCTGATCTCTCTCTTTATCATTTCTTTCTGCATGGAAGATAACATAAACATACAAGACACAAGTACTAATTTAGTACAACAAGAAGAAACTTGAGATACCATTATAGCACGACTTCTTGACTGAGGAAGATCTTGCAAAAATTTCTCAAATGCTTCAAGTCGAACCCTTCCCTTGATCTCAAGAAAACCAGGCCAGTCTTTTGCAGTAGTTTTCTCACCACTTCAAGAATATAAAATTAAATCAGAAAAAAATCAGTACAATTTCTAACTCTTTTAAATAAGAATAATTCAATCTTCAGCATAATAAACGGCAATTCCACCTTTCAGACCCTCCAATCAAAGGGATAAAAACAAATAAATCCCACACAAAATCCTTGAAGAAGCACCGGTACATAGTTCAATATAATGTACTACCCTATATAGCATGCCCAATTAGTAATTACTACAACAATTGCAAAAGGAGATGACAGAAACAACAGATACAATAAATGTCTCTGGAAGTGTTTATGGCTAATGCTAAGGAGCAAAATTGAATAAGTAAATAACTCAAAAAAATCGGAAAAAAGTTTCGAAATGGCAATGCATGAGAGTCCAACCTGTTTAAGGCAACCCAGTATCAACAAGTAACAACCAACATTTTGCTCAGCTTTTAAAAATTCAAAGTAATAATAATAATAACTACTACCACACTGAAACCATATCATTGAACAAAAATACCCCCAACCAAATATATATATACATATAAAAGATGGCATGCAATACAACAAGTGAAATAAATAATACTTGCAGACATACACAACTTATCAACAAATGTCCTCAGCAAAATAGTGGCAACTTGTCGCAAAAGATGTCAGGAACATTTAATAAAATACCTTTTAAATATGCTTATTACTGAATCAGTCGTAGATATATTCAGTTGAAGCATTCCGTCCCAGAAGCATTCACCCTTAGTATGTACTGCAGTTTTTGCATACAAACTATTATTGCCATATCGCTCTTCGGCATGAAAATTACTTGTTCTCAGCTCAGCATCAACAGAAGCATTCTTCTTGTTATCCGTTAACCTTTCCTTTGCATGATCATCAGTTGGCTTCACACCAGCTTCGCTCTCATTGCAACGTCTATCAGAAATAGACCCAGATTCTGCATTAACCAGTTTTTCATCTTTGGCATCTAGATTTTCAGATTTATCAGGGGTGACACCAGCTTGCTCCCTTGGGGTTATATCCAAAGATTTTGATTTAGATCCAACCTCAGAATCGTCCTTGTTTGATTCAGGAGCTTCTTTACCTGATTCCATTGGTAAATTTTCAAATGGTGGCTCAGAATGAAGGGATTCCATGAATTCATCAAGAGAGACAATCGGTGGAAGAAAGTCAGGATCCTTCAGTGCATCATCTGTCATAAGGCCTTGCATTGGATCAGTCCCATCGTTGGATGAAATGGTAATGGAAAATGCATTGTCCTTCTCTGAATTGCTTTTCTCACCATCCGTGTTTTTATTTTCTTTGACCACAGCAGATTTGGAAGAAGTGGCCTCCCCACCTTTTTTAGTTTTTTGACTCCTGGCTTCCCCACCTTTTCTACTTGTTAGACTTCTAGAAGATGTGGTGCCACTGGAGATCTCCTCAATGGGAACGTTATCTTCATGTTCAACTTCCACCTGAAACTCACCTTTATGTGTTTTCTTGACTAACCTCTTAATATCAACATCTGAATCAGGTAAAACCACCATTTGAGCAAGCTCTTCAGCCTTGGCTATCCGCCATTGGGAGAGTTCCTTTGAAGCAAGTTCCTCTGCTGTCATGGAACACAATTGTTCGGGACGAATGTCACCCGACATAACCTTTTCTCTTAGTTCTGGATTATTTCTATCCTTCAAATTGAATAGGAGAGACCTCCCCTTCTCTTTGTACTTCTTATTCACACCTCCAAACAATTTGAAAAGTTCTTCTTCTATCCTTGATGCTAAAACTTCAGGTAATGGTTCCTCAGGTTCTGGTCTCTGCTCTATAACATTTTGACTTTCCTTTTGATTGTCCATGCCTACCACATCAGATAATACCCATGAAAGACCATTACCCTGCAAAAGATCATCTTTCACAAAAAAGCTGTCACTGAATGGAACATCATCAGTAGTCAAAGTGTAATCTGACTGGAAGTCTTGCTTATCACAGTTCAAACCGAGTATATTTTCATTATTTGATATATTTATAGATCCCATTTCAAAATCCTTGAATTTTTCAGAAAAATCTTCACTAGAAGATGCATTATTTCTCTGCTCTCCTGTTGCATGGTCAACTGAACCAGCTGCAGAAAAAGAAGGCTGAGCAGATTCAGAAATATCTTGCCTTTGCTCTGGGGCAATATCAATGGGTGCAGGTGCTGACCCATCCCACTGAGAGCTGTTCTCTAATTTCCCGTTAGTAGCAGCATCATTCATTGTGTTATTGTTCTGAGTCGGTTTATCTTGCTTAGAAACCAAGGCCAGAGCACCAGCTAATGACTCTCTCATCTTGGACCTAACACTTTCAGAAGATTCTGTTTGAACCTTGGATGGCTGCTTCATCTGCGTATTCTGATTTTTAGAATTCGAGGAACGTGGCGTACTTGATTTACTGGAAACAGATTCAGTCATCTGCACTTTTCTCTTATTGGAGACTGCCGATTGCTGAGGGCGGGGGGAGGCATTAGATGGGGATTGCATCTGCGCAGAACCTTTATTTGACAGATTAGAAGCTTGCTGCAACCAAGGTCTATTTCCCCCTTGTGCAACCCTTTTGTTGGATGTCACAGAGCTACCAGTTGATAATTCCATTGGTGCCTTCCGCTTGGGAGTTGTTACCAGCTGCTGTGGACCCATATTACTCATTCGTGCTTCTACTCGAACACTCTGCATAGCCGAATTCGATAAGCCCCGAGACCTGGGATCACCAGACCCATCTCTCAACAATCCAACATGATCATTTGCACCTCCGCGTTGCTGTGGAGTAGGATCAGCAGTTACAGGAGCCAATAACCCCATATCCATCTGTCCAGCCGTAGAATCTACTTTGGTCACAATTGGCTGCAACTGAGCCATCTGCATGCTCGGCATCGGCTCCGAAACCAGATTGTTGGACATCCTAGCCTCTATGCTCCATTAAAACCATAAATAACACCAATTTCAAGAATCCAAGCCAATATTTCAACCTGAAACAGTTAACAACAATTTGACAGCATTCATAATTAACAACACTTTATCCTTAAAATAACCACTTCAACATCAACAATCAGATAGCAGGTAGAAACTACAAAATCACCAACCAGAGGATGATTTCTTTCATTGCAATTAAATAATAATCTCAATGTGTAAAACCCAAAAATAACCTATGCTAACTTCCACAAATCAACCGATGAAATTTTATCAAACGATATGAACAAAACAAAATAAGGGAGAAAAAGAAGTCGAAAATAATCAAAGAACAATGAATTAATCTACGGAATCTAATGGAAAATCTAGAAATGAAAGACGTACCTCTAATTTCCGATCGGGAAGAGAGAGAGAGAGAAAGAAAGACGACGAGCGGCTGTGAGAGAAGAAGAGTGGTGGGTGGAAGAGTGGGAAGTGAAAACCCTAACCCTAATAAAGCGAGTGAGGAAGGAGAAGAGGTAAGAGAAGAGAACTATAGAAGATAACGATAGTGTATAAAAGAAAGGAGGAAAAGAGGAATGAGGTGGTACGAGTCTTGCTCACAATAAGAGCCGCAAAAGCATCTCTCTCTTTCACGTTCTTGATTCTTCTATAACTTGTATGCGAAAACGCACCGTTTCGCTAGGATATTTTTTTAAATTAAAAAAAAAACCCAAAACTAGAATTAGTACTTGAATTATCAAAACACATCTTCACATCCAAGTTTTATTGTTATTTAAGTCTAATTAAATAGGTTTAACACTAACAAAAATTACTCTTATTAAAAAACGTGTAATACACGCTAAAAATCCTAAATAAACGTTATTTTTTCTTTGCGCTCTAATATGAAAAATCGTTCATATCTCTTACTTAAAATTGCAACAAAGAAATTTAAAATTTCTCTCAATAATATTTTAAATTCTCTATAGAAACTATAGAAAAATCCAGTGCTGCATTTGAAATTATTAACAAAAAATACAGAAAAAAAAATTTTTTCCTCAAGGTACTTGTTCATTATATTTAGTTTTCTCCTTCGTATTTCTATTAGTTTGATTTAGGGTTTAGTGGATCAAGTTTTTCTAATTCAATTTTTTCTTTTTTTTCTACTTGTTCGATAAGTGTTTTGTTGATGATTGAGTGCTTGTTCAAATCTGAACTCATTTCGGTTCATTTGTGAATTAACTGAAGTTCACTTGATAATGCTATTAAGTATTGACCAAATTTTTTATTCCTTAATTATTTTCGGTTCATTTGGTTTCGCTTGAATTCGCTAAACGTGTTCATGTGTGTAACACCCTACTATACATAACTTTACGCTTAAGCCGTAGAATAGAGGTAGTGTGGTGTTACGGACTTCTAAAATAAAATACATGTATAATAGCGAAAAAATATAATACTATGAGCCTTGAAAAACGGGTAAAGCAAAATCGCAAAATAAAAAGCGCACGCTCAGAAAACGGAATTACTTGCGCGCTAAGAAACCTAAAGATCATAGATATGAATAAGCGAAAGAGTGGATAGATAGCCAAGAATATAGCATAGCTAGCTTCTGACTCAGCCTGCGAAGCCAAGGCTGGCCGGAGAATATTTACATACATATACAAGTATCCTAAAATACCCAAAATACAGAAATAAGGCTTTAACTCTCCTTAAACCTCTAAGAGGGACAAAATAAACAAGTTTCTTGGAGAGAAAGCTAAGCACATATGTACATAAATTGATAATCAAAAGAACCCAGGGATTACTCCCGTCAGGAATCTAGACGCCTAGCGATGAGCCTCTCGACTTGCATCTGAAAACAACAACACAGTATGGGGTGAGAACCGGAGGTTCTCAGCATGGTAAAGGTGTCACGCATATAATATATAAGGTCCTGGGAATGCCAGAGGCAATCCTATAACGCCAACACTCAATTATAAAACTTAAACTCTAAACATAAGGCATAAAAAGGGTAGGTGACCTAAAGAATTCTAAACTTACTTACTTTAAACCTAACGTTATCACCAAACCGATCCACCTTTCCTCCGCTCCTCCATCACCAGTGATTTAGCAGAGACAAACAGCCAAAATATTTCACGCACAAGTAGAAAACAGGTAGTGCAGGTAACAAATATAACAATTAGCATAATATATATTCAGTTAGGTAATCTCAAGTAATGCATAGCAGACAAAACAAACAGAATGCACATGATATATGCCTATCTTATGGTTGACGAGGCTCATCTGTCGGTTATCCAGCCAACCCGACAAGTCCGAAACCCTTAGATTGTCCCTCGTCGCGCATCCCTATGAGTCTATGCATAGATTTTCTCATTCATTCATAATTCATACATTCATTCATTTATTTATATCTCACTCAATGGAGAATATCCATTCCTAGGAATTTATATGTGCTCAGTCACCCTTACAACGTAGGATCAATAGAGTATCAAGTTTCAACCTAGAACACGTGGTGGCAAGCCACGGTTCTGTTTCCCAAGAAAACTTGTATCTCGTATATCATTAAATTCATAAGTTGCATAATATTCATAACCGTTCATATTCATCATATAATCATTCATCTTAGCCATAGCAACATATATTCATTTAACTTTTGCATCATTCTTTTATAATTCATCATGTTTATCCTTTTTCTTCATCCCCAAGTTACCTCAAATTCCTAACTTCATCTCACTGCTGAACTCTCTAATCACGTTTAGAACTAACAATATGAAAATAGAGGTTTATGAGGTCAAATTGGCTTTGAAAACGCAAAATACTAATTTGCTAAAAACAGGGGTATGCGTACGCATACACATGTGTGTGCATGAACAAATCTCTTGAAAACTGAGGTGTGCGTACGCATATTTATTTTACCAAATCAAAGTCTAATTGAGAAGAGAATTTGAGGGATTGGAATTTCTCAATTTGCGATTCATTTTATCTAATTTCATTAACTAATAATGTTAATGGAAGTGACATAATGACTAACATAATTAATTTAAAATCTTTAAATGACGAATTTGATTAAAAAAATCTTTTGGAAATCAAATTATTTTGATGAAAAAAGATATTTTTTAAATGAAAAAATATTATTTTTATTTTTTGGCGTGTTTGGCAACTTTCTAGTAGTAAAAGTAAAATCACTATAAAAAAAAACATCTTTTTTGAGAAACTATAATTTACATCTTTTTTTAAAAGATCCTTTTTCCTTAAAAAAAATACATTTTTCATGTAATAAATAAATAAAAAAGTACTTTTATACTGTTATACCTAAATATAATTGATAAATAAAAAGATCATTTTGTATGAGATACTCAAACACAAAATTACTTTTACTTTTCATAAAATCTTTTAAAAAAAAGATAACTTGAAAAAAGATTTTTTTTAAAAGATCACCAAAACAAGCCCATTCATATTATTTAATTGTATTCGGAATTAAAAATTTAAAATAATTTTAAAAACATTAAAATACTCTTATATTTAATTTTTAGGATATTAAAATAGTCTTTTAGGATTAATCTTGGAAATAATAAAATACTCCTTTAAAATTAAAATTGTTTAATTATATTTAAAATTTTATATTATAATTTTAAAATATTAAAATATCCCTTTAAAAAAAATATAGAGTAAAGTATCGTTTTTGTCCCAAATGTTTGGGGTTAGTTCCAAAGTTATCCCTAACGTTTATTTAAGTCCCTAACGTTTCAAAATTGACTCAATGTTGTCATGCCGTTAGGGATCTGTTAATAGAATTGACGGCGGGACAAAATTGAGACGATTTTGAAACGTTAGGGACTTAAATAAGACAAAAATGTTGGAGACAAAGAAGATACATAAAAATTAATTTTAATTTAATTTCATCTTTCATTTAATATTAATTTTTTACCGTACACAGTATTCAATTATTTTTTACTCATATCTAAGTAAATTACACTTAATCACATTACTTTCATTTTAAATAAATTAATTTTATTTATAATTTTAAAGAATGTTAATATATTAGAGACAACAGGTATAATTTATATTTTATTGTATATATATTATTTTTTTCTTTTCTGCAAGTTTATATACTAGTCATTCTATAAATATTTTACGATAACTAAAAATTTTTATGAGTAAAATTATAAAAAAATTAATTGATTTAGAATGAAAATAATGTGATTGAGTGTAATTTACTTAAATGTGATTAAAAGATAATTGAATACTATGTACAGTAAAAAATTGATATTATTGAAGGATAAAATTAAAATTTATTTCTATGTATCGTTTTTGTCCCCAACGTTTTTATCCTATTTAAGTTCCTAATGTTTCAAAATCGTCTCAATTTTGTCCCGCTGTCAATTTTGTTAACGGATCCTTAACGGCAGGACAATATTGAGTCAATTTTAAAACGTTAGGGACTTAAATAGGACGATTGAAACGTTAGGGACAACTTTGAGACTTACCCCAAACATTAGGGACAAAAACAATACTTTACTAAAAAATATATTTAACTATTTTTGTTTATTTCAGTCTTTATATTTATCTTAAATAATAAAAAAAAAGAAATATAACTCAATCGTATACACTTTACACTAAATACAATACAATGAATTATGTAATCTGACTAATCTCTATCATCTTTCCGTTTTTACCTTTTATCTTTTAATTTTTCTCTCAATATTAGTCTATTATCCAGACATTGCCTAATAATTTTATTTATATTTGAGAAGCTACATTTAGCTTTGGATAAATAACAAATGAAATTATTATTATTATTATTATTATTATTATTATTATTATTATTATTATTATTATTATTGGATTGATGTTCAAATTCGTTCCTGAAAAATCACGCGATCTTCATTTTCGTCCCCAAATAATTTTTTTAATCAAATTAGTCCTTGAAAGATAAACTGTAAGTCAAATTAGTCCTTCCGTCAGTTGGACGATGATGTGTCACGTTAAGTGCCACGTGGCAGGCTAGTGACACGTGGCATGCCATGTGGCACTTGACATGTAAAAAGTTTTTTATTAGTCAAAATAGTCCTTGAAAGTCCAGAGTAAGTCATTTTCATCCCTCATATTTTAAAAATTAGTCAAACTAGTCCTTATATAATTTTTTTATAATATTAAATTTATAATATTTTTTATACTACTAATTTTAATATTATTTTTTAAACCTTAATAAACAAAATTTTTTTACATAAAATAATAAAAATAATTAAATTTTTATAAAGTTATTTTGTCATTTGTATCTATAAAATTTATGAACGTTGACAAAAGTACTCATAAATTAAGAAAAAATAATGATGTATCCATGAAAGATGGGTTCTGAATGACAAAAGTATCCAAATCCTAAATTTTTGTTAATTTTTTAATAAAATTTTTAAACTACTCCCACCGTCAACCTCAACTCACTTTTTCAATCTTCCATAACTCAACATGCACCTTTAAAACCCTTGCCATGAAGTCCAAAACTACTCCTACAACAGACGAAATGAACCTTTATGGTGTGAGTTTTGGATAGTAACGCAATAGAAGATTGCACGCCGATATTAACAAAAGAATCAATCAATACCAATGAAGAATCAGAGAAAGAATCATAAAGGAACAATTTTTAATCGTTTAAGTTGTTTTCTCATCTTTTTTAAATTTGGAGATTTTCTTTGTGTGAAGACACGTGGTAAAAAAAATGGGAAAGAACTCACCATACTAAATTTATTTGCTAGGAACCGGTCGAAGTCCTCTACCACCACCACCACCACCATTGATTTCAGCCTGGTTTATCATAGAAGTAGTTTTAAACTCCATGACAAAGGTTTTAAAGGTGCAGGTTAGGTTATGCAAGGTTGGAAAAGTGAGTTGAGATTGAGAGTATGGGTAGTTTGAGAATTTTATTAAAAAATGAATAAAAAATTAGGGTTCGGATACTTTTGTCATACGAAACCCATCTTCCATGGGTACATCGTTAATTTCCTTAGTTTATGGGTACTTTAGTCAGCGTTCGTAAACTTCATGGGTACTTTTAGTAGTTTTTCCATTTTTTTATAATATTAAATTTATAATATTTTTTATACTACTAATTTTAATATTATTTTTTAAACCTTAATAAAATTTTAAATTATAATTTTTTATGTGAAATTTTTTTATTTAAATGAGTTTATCAAATTATTGTTGATTATATATTTAAAAATTTAATATTTTAAATTTTACTAAATAATATAGTAATTATTTTAAATTTTAAATTATAATTTTTATTATTATTTAATTTATATAGTAAAACTCAATAATTGAAAAACTGGTTTATGAAATTACTTTTTGAATCTTAATATTCTAATATATTTTTTTAAATATTTCATTTAAAACAAAAAGAATTTTATTTTAATACGAAGCATATCTATTTAAATAATGTACTAGTGCGGAGTAGCCTGTGTTATGCATAGATATAATGTTTCCTATTTCATTTTATCTCATTGATTTGTGAAATTAAAAGAAAAATTATATAATCTATTTCAAACATATGAAAATACACAAAAAATTATTATGATCTTTGCACGCTTATGAAGCAATTCGTTTATAATAATAATAATAATAATAATAATAATAATAATAATAATAATAATAATAATAATAATAATAATAATAATAATAATAATAAAGCAACAAATTTTCAATATTTTGTAAAGTTTGGAATTGAAGCGAAATTTGTGGATCTTCTTGAATTTTGACTCTAAGTATCACTATCATTACATCCTATATGTAAGTAATACTATAATGAAAAAAAGAAGATCTAGTAGAAAAAAAATAGTGGTATAACTTTGTTTAGGTTAATATACATAAATTTTGATTTTGAACATATAACTTTGCTTAGATTAATAAATACATACATTTCAATTTTGCTTATATATATATATATATATATATATTCCAGCAAAATGCAATAATGTAAGAAAAAAGTTTTAGAATAGAAAAGAATAAGAGAGATTTTGAGAAGAATTAAAGGGGAGAGATAATTTTATCGAAAAAAATTTTAAAAAGAAAAGATACAATTATTAATGTTTTATTTGTCAATTACATTTCTATTAAAATTAGTAGTATCAAAAAATATTTCAAATATAATATTATGAAAAAAAATTATATAAGGACTAGTTTGACTAATTTTTAAATTTTGAGGGATGAAAATGACTTACGACTGGACTTTCAATAACTATTTTAACTAATAAATTTTTTTTTACATGTCAAGTGCCACATGTCACTGACATGCCACGTGGCACTTAACATGACATGTCATCATCCAACTGACGGAAGGACTAATTTGATTAACGATTTATCTTTCAGGGATTAATTTGATTAAAAAATTATTCAAGGACGAAAATAAAGATCGCGTGATCTTTCAGTGACGAATTTGAGCATTAATCCTTATTATTATTATATGTTTGTTTGTTTTTTACATAAGTATATATGTTTGTTTAATTAAATTTATATAATATAAATTTTTTTATCATTGTATTTATATTTAATATTATAATTTTATTTTAGACAAAATAAAATTATTATATGTTTATTTGCTTTTTACGTGAGTATATATGTTTTTTTAATTAAATTTATATAATTCAAAATCTTTTATTATTGTGTTAATAAAATTATTATATGTTTGTTTGCTTTCTATATGAGTATATATGTTTTTCTTAATTAAATTTATATAATACAAAATTTTTTATCATTGTGTTTATATTTAATATTATAATTTTGTTTCACACAAAATAAAATTATTATATATTTATTTGCTTTTTACGTGAATATATATTTTTTTAGTTAAATTTATATAATACAAAATCTTTCATTATTGCATTCATATTTAATATTATAATTTTGTTTCACATAATATAAAATTATTATATATTTGTTTACTTTTTACGTGAATATATATATATATATTAAATTTATATAACAAAAATATTTTATTATTATGTTGATATTTAATATTATAATTTTATTTTACACAAAATAAAGTTCATTTAAATTTTAATATTATATACCTAATATATATTTAATATTATTCTTTTAAGATTTTAATATATCTTTTTTTAGGTTTGGTGAATGAATTTTTAATTTATTTTTTATGTATTATTTATTTTAATTTTAAAGTTCAGTTTTTTTTTTACAAACATGTTGTTTTTAATATTCATATATTATTTTATTGTTTTAGACTTCAAGTCCAATATTTAAAATTTACAAAAAAAAATCTAAAACTAAAAAAAAAAAGTTAACTTGATAGGTTATCTTTTAAATTTAGACAATTCAAATAAAATATAATAAATAAAGAATTCAAAAAATTAACAAGATGTGCAACACTTCATATTTAACAAAAAACGTTTAAGAATAAATCTTAATTGTTGATAAAAAATAATAATATTTGTTAGTTATGTAGCATTATTAATAAAATTATAATAAATAAATATATAATAAACAACAAATTATAATTGAGATGACATAATTTTTTTTATTTTTATTTAAATATCTCGAATTTAAGTCATAGATTTAGAAAAATAAATAAACAAACAAATAAATAATAAAAACTGATATACAATTGTCTTTATATAAAATTACTAGTTAAAAATTATTACATAATAATTTTGTCAAACATTTCAAATTATCCAATAGTTCTCAACTCACGACTTTACAAATAAATGTATAATAGATAAAGATATTTTGAATTTCAAATATCATTTGGGAAGTCACCCAAAAAAACAAAAAAAATCATTTCGGAAATGAACGACCTTTACCTTCATTAACTAACTTAGTCACGAAGTCAATATATATTGGAATTTGGAACGCAAATTTTGGGTGTTGAGTAGCAAAGCAGAGTGAAAGTAGAAGTGGCCTTATAGACACACCATTGACCAGTGACGATCCTTTTCTTCCTCGCAATTTTGATCTTCATTCTTTGGTCAGTTTCTCTGTTACTTCATTCTCTTGTCTCTTCTTTTTCCTTCTGCCTCATCATCATCATCATCATGCTCTTCAATCGCTTCCGACTGCTCAAATTTCACTCAAGTTCATCACTCTTTAGTTAGCGGTTCAGTTTTGTGTTATTTTTTTCCACATTTATGATTCGTTACGTGTGAAAAGTGAATTTTTCAGTGAACAAGCTGATTTTTTTGTCCGAAAAGCAGAAACATACATCCTAATTTCGTAAATATCTTGAAGCCATTTAAGCCAACCTTGTTCATGTTTGTTTATCCAAATCATTTTAATAAAGACTATTATTTATTTACGTTCTTTACGTTTATTCATGAGCCAGTGAATCTAGTATGTGTAACTTCTTTTTCTTTATATAAAAGGTGTTCTTGAGCTTCAGCTGTATTTTTTGTTTTATTTCTTGATTCATTTGCACTTATTGACTCAATTGTATTTTTGCGTTTTCATTTTCTGTTTTCACTTTTCGGTGCTGTCTGTTTTCAGAATTGTGTGGAAAAAAAAAAAAAAATAGGAGGTGAAATCAGAAATTGGATTTTATTGTTTTTATTATTTTCTCTTTTTCCTCCACAAGATCTAGAAAACAAAACATACTAGAAATAAAAACAGAAAATGAAACAAACCAAACGCACCTTTAGAAGAAGGTTGGATAATATCATAGTTCCAGAAATCATTGACATTTTCTGCAGGTTGCACTCATTGACATTGTTGAAACTTTTTTGCTAGATTGTGACATTGTGTTTTGAAAACTAGATACTTATCCATATTCTTGACAGCTGATAATCGATTAGTTAGTAAAGTCATTTTATATATTATAGTAATTTAAGTTATGTAACATCTGATTTGTTTCAAAACTTACAGCCAGAACTGATAGGTTCTTTGGATAAATTTTCATCATTAAAAGTGTGGAAGTTGTTACAGACATGGCTGTCTTTAAATTAATTTGTCACATGGTCAATTAGTTTACATTAAGAAGGGTTTGTTTTACATGGAAAGCCCCCATTTGTGAAAAGCAGTGAAAGGTTTCCCTTGAAAACAAATTGGCGCGGAATGTGCATTCTAGTGTCCAAATCAATTGTCATCTATCCAAGTTTGCCAATGTGAATAAAATTTCAATGGATTTGAATTTGTAATATTTTGGATGTCATTTGAATATGCTCACAAATTTAAATTAACTATTTAAAATAGATGATCTAGCATCATGTTAGTGTTCCCTTTTGTTACTGCTTTTTCATTGTTTTACTTAGTTTGTTACTGCTATTCAGGAAACGCAAAAGAGTGCGTATGAAGGATGGGTAAAACAATTGAGTTGTCTGGATTTCCATTTTATGTTACCGTGGACCATGTAAAGACATATGTGGAACATATTACTGGTGAAGGAACTGTATTTGCTTTTAAGATAAGACAAAGCCAAGGTAAGGATCAAAGGAAATACGCAATTATTCAATTTATCTCTGCAAGAAATGCTTCACTCATGATGTCCAAAGCTACCAAAAAGTTGTTGTTTGGAAATTCTCGTCTGAAGGCTAGGGAAATGATGAAAGATATTGTGCCAAACCCAAGATCCTCTCAGCATTGTTTGAACAATGTGAAACTGCATTTCGGCTGTCAGCTCTCAGAGGAAAGGATCTCTGTTTTATGGAGAAATATGGATGTCCGTTTATGTTTCGGGTCTGGAATGAGAAAGTTTCATTTCTTTCTGTCCCATAACAATTCAGAATATAAACTTGAGCTTTATTATGACAATATTTGGAAGATTGAGCTGCATCGACCCCGAGATGAAACTGCTAATTATCTCCTGATTCAGGTTCTTAAATCTAAACTTATCGTTATTGGTTTTAATCTATTCTTCAGATTTAGGTAACATTTTTATTATAGTGGAAAAATGTAACTTCCAACAGGAGTTACCCCTTATAGTCACTCTCCTACCCATTGAACATAACAAATACATTGCTTGAGTACCTCGTTTACCAAAAATTTACAATGAACTGAACCTGAAGTGATAACTCAAACTAGTAACAAGCAATCTTCGTATGTTTATTAAAACAAACAGGTATAAACCATCTCTCTTGCAAGCAAGCAACAACTACATATAATGAGGAGAGTAGCCTTTAGAAATCTCACTGACAATTCTCACTTACTATTTTCCTTTTCGTTTCATCTATAACTATGTGTAAACCTTCGACCATCCTCGCAACTATTTTTCGTACCAATTCATCTAGTGCATAAGGTTTAAATTTGATGTCAAGCGTGTTATTACTTATTGTAACTTTTTCCTTTTTTAATGTGTTTCAGAATTTACCATGTTGATATGACTTAGAAAGCCGAAATATTTTCTCTCGAATTTTTGTCCTTTTTCTTTTTGTGGGATTTTTTACCTTGTAATTGCATGTTGCTATGGTTGCCCTATGCATGACTTGTGATGAACATCTTTAATTTTTCTTCAAATGCAGTTACTTGGTGCTCCCCGTATTTTTGAGAAAGAAGAATATACTTTGGGAGATATATATGATGATCCGTTATTCAACTACTATAAAGATGACTCCAATGACCAATGGATTCGAGCAATAGATTTCACACCTTGCAACTGTATTGGCCAGTCTACTGCTATAGTTATAGAGCTTCCAGATGGCCAACATTTTCCAGATTTCAGGGAAAACTTTGGTTATTATGAGGAAAGTGAGAGGCCATTCACTTTAGAGACAGGAGCTCCTTTTTCGAGCAATCTCGGCCTTGTTCCAATTGTTACTCCTCCACAAGGCACTCAAATACCATATGACATCTTGTTCAAAGTTAATTCACTGGTTCAACATGGGTGTCTTGCTGGTCCATCACTTGATGATGGCTTTTATCGTTTGGTTGATCCATGCAGAGTGAAGCTTGAATATATAGAACATGCTTTAGAAAAAATATCTTATTCAAAGGAGTCCTGTTATGATCCCATAAAGTGGCTGAGTGATCAGTACAGAAGGTACATTGCCAGCAATGCATCGGGGAAGCCTCTTCGATCACCTGCGATATCCTTGGATACTGGTTTGGTCTATGTAAAGAGGGTTCAGATTACACCCTGCAAAGTGTATTTTTATGGTCCAGAGGTTAATGTCTCAAATCGTGTTCTTCGCCATTTCCAGCAGGATATTGACAACTTCCTGCGCGTTTCATTTGTTGATGAAGAGTTAGAAAAACTGTATTCTACTGATTTGTCGCAACGTGCTTCTGTGAATATTAAGACTGAAATATACATAAGAATTCTTTCTATCCTTAGAGATGGCATTACTATTGGTGACAAGAAGTTTGAATTTCTAGCTTTCTCGTCAAGTCAGTTGCGGGAAAATTCTCTTTGGATGTTTGCTCCTACAGCAACTGGACGTACTGCTGCATATATCAGGAAATGGATGGGAGATTTTCATCGTATTAGAAATGTGGCCAAATATGCTGCTAGGCTGGGGCAATCTTTTGGTTCATCTACTGAAACACTAAGTGTTGAGAAGGATGAAATTGAAGTTATTCCTGATGTAGAGTTTAATGGCTATGTCTTCTCTGATGGAATTGGAAAGATATCTCGTGAATTTGCCAAGAAGGTTGCTAAAAAATGTGGTTACAGTTCTACTCCGTCCGCCTTTCAGATCCGATATGGCGGATACAAAGGAGTTGTGGCTGTCGACCCAACATTGACAGCAAAGCTATCACTGAGGAAGAGTATGCTGAAGTATGATTCAGATAACACAAAGTTGGATGTTTTGGGATGTAGTAAATTTCAGCCTTGTTATCTAAATCGTCAATTGATTTCTCTGTTATCTACTCTTGGCATCAATGATGAAGTTTTTGAGAAAAAACAGAAAGAGGCTGTCGATCAACTGAATACTATATTAACAGATTCATCAAAGGCGCACGAGGCTCTGGACATGATGTACACTGGGGAAATCAGTAATGTTCTAAAGGAGATGCTCATCTGTGGCTACAAGCCGAATGAAGAACCGTTTCTATCAATGATGCTGCAAACATTCAGGGCATCAAAACTTTTGGAATTGCGAATCAAGACTAGGATCCTTATTCCAAACGGACGAGTAATGATGGGTTGTCTCGATGAAACTGGAAGCCTAGAATATGGTCAGGTGTTCCTTCAATTCTCTAACCATAGTTCTTCTTCGTATGGTCGTGAAAGATCTTACATAGTCAATGGTAAGGTAGTAGTGGCGAAAAACCCCTGCTTGCACCCAGGAGATGTGCGCGTTCTAAAGGCTGTGAATGTGCCAGCCTTGCATCACATGTTAGATTGTGTTGTTTTCCCTCAGAAAGGACACAGGTACTTATATTTCTTAATATTTCAATCATTGTTTTTATGGTAAACACTATCTCATAAGATACTGTATCATCTATATTTAAGTGCAGTCCAAGTCTTAAGTCACTAAAATTTTACATAAAACAAGTTTGATGAAATAATTAATGGGTAGTGCTAGGGAGCCAATGGCTTAAGTGTATACAATGTGTACAATGGGTTAAACCTTTGGTCCATGAATAAAATGAACATCACCCACACTATCCACAATAATCATCCGAATACCAGGGATAATAAACATCTCATGTCATAAAATCACTCATCCTAAAAACTTAAGTTAATTTTAGAGTTCACCAAGGATTGAACCCTTGACCTTTCGAATCTAGAACTCTAATACCATGTCATGAACCTACTCATCCCAAAAGTGTAACCTGACAGGATAATGTAACACTAATGGTCATATCTCTAATATTTCCTAAATCTCCATTGTACACATTGTACGTTTAGACCATTGGCTCCCTATACTTTTCCATAATTAATACCTACTTTGCCTTTACCATGAATATTTATTTCTCTCAGGTGCATTATCTATTAGGCAGCTGCACTGCTGCAAAATTATGGAGAATAATTTTTTAATAAATATGATAATGCTATGAAGTATGAACTGCTAGTTTTACGTGTTGAAAATTGGCCATGGTTCTGTTACGTTTATGAACTCCATTCATTCTAAGAGACTGCCTTCTAGCTATCTTTGGTACTCTTTCCATTTCAAATTAACTGTATCTTTTTAGGTGTGCATGATCATTATACAACTATTGAATTGAAATGTAATAATCAGAAAAGAAAGACAAAAGTTTCCCTAGTATTAATTTTTCCCTCCATTAATAATTTCTTGAAATTAAAAAACGACACTTAATTTGCAACAAAAAAAGAAGAGACACTTAATTTGAAAACTTTCAAAAGTTATAAGTAGAACCTGCAATGCAGTTTTGGGGAAAAATGATAAAAGAGAAAGAATGAAGGTGAAAAGGACCTGCATGCAATGCAGTTTTGGGGTAAAGAAAAGAAAAGAGTAAATCAGAGTAAGAATGAAAGGAAAAAAAAACCCTGCAATGCAGTTGCAGCTAATACATATTCTTTCAGGCATCCATATTGTTTGTCTTTATTAGATATGTTAGTCAAATGCTTATGAGTTTCAAATCACATTCATTATACATGATCTGAAATGGTACATCAAAGTTGGTCTTCTTTAAATATGCTTGAGAAAGTTATTTCCATTCATAAATGCTTCTGTAAATTTCTGCATGTGGCCATCAATAACTGGTTTTTGTTCTAAGGCCTCATCCAAATGAGTGTTCGGGAAGTGATTTGGATGGCGATATTTACTTTGTTTCTTGGGACCCTGAATTGATTCCTTCAAGTGAAATCGAACCAATGGACTATACTGCAGCTCCAAGTAAGGAACTGGATCATGATGTCATGATCGAGGTATCGTTCTTCGATATTGCTATCTTTGTTGTATTTGATATTATTTTTGGTTTGAAATCTTATGTTGCTATTATGTATAATCTTTAGAAGTGTTTCAACGTTTTCTGCTGTTGCTATGGATTATGTTGTCACATTCATCCAAGGTTTCACTTCAATACTGATTATAAGTTATAAAAACTTGATTTCATCCAACTTGTCATTTCTTTCTGCCATTTTTTATTGTTAACTTACTCTCTATCTAAATCCAATACTCATCTAAATTAGAATTTATGTCAATTTGTTATTTTTTTCTAGTGTCATTCCATAAGTCAAAAGTTTCAACAACAATCTTATAAATACTAGTTATGTTCAGCATGTGTTGCTAGACTTGTTCAGAAAAACCAAAATTTAGCCTCAAAAGTCACTTAGTCTCTTTTATCACAAATAACACCTAAAACATTTCTCTTTTTCCTACACGAAGCTTGAACTCTATAACTTAGATATCTCTATTTCTTTAGTATTTATTATGATAGACCCAAGATACTCAATCCATTTAACTTGCGGTATGGTCTGAGTTCGTCTTCGTGTCTTCCTTACCAATACACACTCCATACATTCTGTTATTTCCACCACAACAAAATCTTGAGTGCATCCAATCTTATAATCACAACTCTCGCTTTATTTCATTTTTTTTAATCACTTGATACAGGATATTGAGGAGTATTTTGTAAACTACATAGTTAATGACAGTCTAGGAATAATTGGCAATGCACACACTGTCTTTGCGGATCGAGAGCCGTTAAAAGCAATGTCGGAACCATGTCTCAAGCTAGCAAAGCTATATTCAATAGCAGTTGACTTTCCAAGAACTGGTGTTCCAGCCGTTATTCCTCACGAACTTTATGTAAAAGAATATCCAGACTTTATGGAGAAGCTTAATAAACCGTCCTACGACTCGCAGAATGTTATAGGAAAGCTTTTCAGGGAAGTGAGAGGAATCGCAATGAATGCCAGCTCGATCATCACATCCTTTACCAGGGAAGTGGCTATACAGTCATATGACCCTGATATGGAAGTTGATGGTTTTATGGATTATGTTGATGATGCTTTCTTTCACAAAACCAACTATGACTACATGCTGGGAAATTTGATGGACTACTATGGGGTCAAGACAGAAGCCGAAATCTTTGGCGGGAATATCATGAAAATGTCAAAATCTCTCGGCAAACAGAGGGATTCAGATGCAATTAATGCAGCTGTGAGGTCTCTAAGGAAAGAGGCTCGAACATGGTTCAACGATGGCGATGGCGATGATGCCTATGCAAAGGCTTCTGCATGGTATTATGTTACTTATCATCCTGATTACTATGGTCTCTATAATGAAGGCATGAATAGGGGCCATTTTTTAAGTTTCCCATGGTGTGTTTACCCTCAACTTGTTCAAATCAAGAAGGAGAAAGCCTGCATTAGAAGGTCTGATAGTCTTTCAATGGAGGATAGGTTTCTCGGTTGAGTTGGAATTGACAATTCTGCCCTTCTCTGCTGCTGTGGAGCATGCAGCTCCTCTTTATTTTCTATGTTGTGAGTAATTTAAGGGTGTGAATATTGTACATGTATGTAAATATGATGATGAAGAGTATGTTATGGATGAGAGAAATTGTGTGTGGACATTGTAGTTGCAGATGTGTTAATATATCCTTCGTGTTATTTCACATATATGTAAATGTAATGCCTGGGAAATAACGCAGGTCAATTCCCACATGATGACTTGATGAGTTATAAACTTATAATACCGACAGAAATGTTAGACAACCTAAGTTTTTTTTTTTTTAACCAAGTGTAACCAAGTTAGAATTTGCATATGCAAAATTTTTCATCATAAGATTCTTTTTCTTTGTTTTTTCTTTTTCATTATTATCATTATCATAATTATTATCACATCCTCTTCTTCCTTATTTCTTCTTCATTTTTCATTATTATCATTATCCTCTTTCTTTTTTTTTCTTCTTTAATATCGTCGTCTTCCAAAAAGAATAAGGAAAAAATTTTAGCACTTTGTTTTATATGTTATATTTAAAAAATTTTGGTATCAAAATTAAGAAATTTTCATGTTACGATTAGGAGAATCGGTGCTATTTTTTTATATTTTTTCCAAATAACTCTTTTGTTTCTCATAGTTTTTCTTGTTCTACACTATCATAATTTTATTATTTTATCTTTTAAAATGAATAAAAATAAAAAATTAAATAAAGAAGACGAACTTTTTGTTTGATTTTTTTTATTTATCCTTTTTGATAATAAACACAACAAATTTTTAAAGAAAAACACAATTTTTTAAATAAAAATATAGAAATTTTGCACAAATAAAGAAGAAAAAAGACTAAAAAGAAAAAAAATTGCAGCATAAAATTCAAAATCTTAAAAAATTTTAGTATCAAAATTAAAAAAATTTTGTGTCAAAATTAAAAATTTTCTACCTCATAGTTAAGAAATTTCGATTAAAAAGTATGTGATTCCCTGCACATAGTTTTTATTAGATTTAAACTAATTTAATTGGAATTAGTTGATAAAATATTTAGATGTATAATAGAACTCTAATACAAATAAGTTATAAGTACAATAAATTTAATCTTTAATCCTAGTTTAATTTTGTTTCTAATATTTGAAATGTTTTATTATTATTTTAAATGTTTCATTTCATCTTATTGAGTAATGATTTGGAGTCTTTTACAAGGATGAATTCAATATCCGATTTAAACAAAGATAGATAAAATTTGATTATATTCGATTACCTGTTGGAACTAGAATTAATTAAATTAGATCGGTTTGATTTTGGTAAGACAACAGGGTCATCGAAGTAGAAAAAGAAAAAAAAAAGATAGTGATAATTTGCATTTGATGATAGGTAAAACTGATAAAAAAATTATTACACGTTAATTATAAAAAGATTAAAAATAATAAAATTAAAAGTTATTTCAAACATATAAAATTAAATTAAATCAAACATTAAAAATATTTGTAAAACTTTTACCTTTAGGAAAAAAAAAATTTACCTCATTATTAAAAAGTAAATCATTAAAATCTAAGGGCTTGTTTTGGGTGAGTTTTTAAGAAAAAATCTTTTTTCGAGTTATCTTTTTTTAAAAGATCTTGTGGAAAAGTAAAAGTAATTTTATGTTTGGATATCTCATGTAAGAAGATCTTTTTATTTATCAATTATGTTTGGGTATAACAATATAAAAGTACTTTTTTGTTTATTTATTATATGAAAAACATCTTTTTTTTAAAAAAAACATCTTTTAAAAAAATATAAATTACAGCTCAAAAAAAATGTTTTTTTGATTTTTTTAGTGTTTTTATTTTTACTACTAAAAATTTGTCAAACACACTAAAAAATAAAAAAATCTTTTTTTAATAAAAAAAAATCTTTTTTTATCAAAATAATGGCATCCAAACAAACACTAAGTAGTTAAGACTTAGGAGTGGTCCGGTATGGGTGGTTAATTTGAATGACAACTATTATTTGATATTTTTTTTAATTATTATTTCTGCCACAAATAAGATGAAGAGAAAAAGATATGAACATATAAAGGTTAGAAAGAAACACCTGTAATAATAGCCTTGTTAAGTTTCTGAGTTTCATGGTGGTGAATGGTGATGATTCATTATCATTATTCATTAACATTAACACAACAAAAAGAAAAAGGCACATAGGGCTTCATTCCCTAAAAACAAAAAATCATAGCGACTAAACAGAAATATTATAAAAAAAAATCGTGATCTGCAAATGAACACTTAATTATTTCTTTTCTACTCAAATTCTTGAAAAATAATCGATTTTTCACCATTGCAAGCTTCAAATTCGCGAATTCACCACAGCGCATTCCAATTCCCCAAATGAATCTCTTCAAATCAGACGTAATTCCCGCATTCCTTCCATGAACGAGATATAGGGTTCTTCCAACCTTGTTCTTCCCCTTTCACGGAAGAAAAAGAAAACAAAATCCATAAGGTACATTGCATCTCTCCATAGCTGCCTCTGATAGATGTTTTCTTTTTAGTACTATTTGTTTCCATGATTAATCTTTCATCTTGTCATATCTATGTGTGTAATGTGGTTTCACATTATTAATCTTTTGAAGATTTTTATGGTAAAACAAAACGAACTCTTTTTATTTGGAAACTTTTGTCATGTTACATTTGTATGGATTGGTGTTAGTATAAAATTCATTGTTTTGATCAACTTGCATATTGGCGTTATTTTGCATGAGATAACTTGTTTGAGAGTGCTAAGTTATATTCTTAATTATTCCCTTAATATTTAAATGAGTGCAAATGTAAATATATTATTCTTTTAAGAATATCATAGATATAAAAAATTTGAATTTTTTTATTTAGAAATTAACAGAGTAATTCGGAGAATTGTGAAGTATAAACTTGGTGAAATATAGTGTAAGTTCTATTCTCTTTATTTATTTATTTATTTAATTTGAATGTGGTTCATCAAGGTAAATATGATAAATGGGGATGTCCGGTGATATGAGGAGCTTTTCTTATTTTTATAATCTATTTCCTTGTTCAAATCAATACATTTTGTTAGTAATCATTTTACGGATTGATGATTGTTAAAGTGAACTAGAAGAAGCATAGGTCCTATGATGGTTTTAAACTTCAACAGCTTGAAGTTTTAGCTTCCAAGTTCCAATGCATTTGCAATGTCTACTTTCAATATGTGTCAACCTTTGTTTCCATTTAAACTTCAGCATCCACTGCACTTATTTATTTGAAATAACCCTTCAGCTCATGTATATATGTGATGGTGGACAACTCTTGAGAAGTGAGAACTGAATTTCAATAATTTGACTTCAATGTATTTATTAAAGCAATGTGATTTGTGCTTAAATTTCTGTGATAAACAACGCATGATATAGTATATAATGGGTGATATTTCTAGTTTTAGAAATTTGGATTCTGCCTGGACTAAAAACATTGCGCTTTTATTTCATACCAGGTTGGCTAACCACAGTTCCGAATCGAAAATGTTCGACCTGTATTGATTCTACCCTTGATGGGTTCCTCAAAAAGATTCTAATTTTACCAGATTCACCAACTAGGTAGGCACAATGTTCAAGCAATTCCTCAGCAAGCTCCCTCGCAACAAGAAGGTTGATGCTGATGAGTCAAGCCAAGTTGATTCATCCTCTGAGCCAAGCTCCTCCATGGACATCCCTGAATCCCCACGTGCCGCTGGTAAAAACCACCATACAGACCGTGGCAGCTCTTCCAACGCAAAGTGGGCGTCTTCTATTTTTCCAGAAAGCACCATTGCAGGGATTGAAGCCTTGATCCCTTTCAAGGATGTTCCACCCTTGGAGAAGATGAACCTCTTTGTTAGCAAGCTCAACCTTTGTTGTGTCACCTTCGATTTCACCGACCCAAGTAAAAACACTGTCGAAAAGGACATAAAAAGAAGAACTTTGATTGAACTCGTTGATTTTGTAGCTTCTGGCTCTATTAAATTCACTGAGCCGGCTATTCTAGCAATGTGTAGAATGTGTGCCATCAACTTATTCCGTGTTTTCCCACCAAATTACCGGTCTCGGCGGTTGTCCGGTGGATCCGGTGGCAGAGATGGCGAGAATGATGATGATGAGCCATCTTTTGATCCTTCTTGGCCACACTTGCAAATTGTGTATGACTTGTTGCTTAAGTTTGTTAGTTCCCCTTGTCTTGATGCAAAGGTGGCAAAGAAATACATTGATTGTTCATTTATTTCGAGATTGCTAGAGTTGTTTGATTCAGAGGATCCTAGAGAGAGGGATTGCTTAAAAACCATAATGCATAGGGTTTATGGTAAATTCATGGTGCACAGGCCTTACATAAGAAAGTCCATTAACAATGTGTTCTTTAGGTTTGTGTTTGAAACTGAGAGGCACAATGGGATTGCTGAGTTGTTAGAGATCTTTGGAAGCATAATTAGTGGTTTTGCTCTGCCTTTGAAGGAGGAGCACAAGATCTTCTTATGGAGGGTGTTGATCCCCTTGCACAAGCCCAAATCCCTGGGGGTATACTACCAGCAATTGTCCTATTGCATCACTCAATTTATAGAGAAAGAGCCAAAGTTGGCGAGTACCGTCATTAGAGGATTGTTGAAATATTGGCCTATAACCAATAGTCAGAAGGAGGTGATGTTCCTTGGTGAATTGGAAGAAATTCTGGAAGTGATTAACATGGTAGAGTTCCAGAAGGTCATGCTGCCGTTGTTTTGGCGAATTGGATGCTGCATTAACAGTTCTCATTTTCAGGTACAACTGTTAACTGTTGAGTTATACTGAATCCATTTGCTGATACCTTGGTTATTGTTATCCCCTGAATCCTATGCTAGGCTTTTTAGTGAGAATTGAATGCATGCACTTTTACTTGTCTAAAATGTGGAGGAATTCGAACACCCTGGTTTGCATATTCTCAATGTGGATGCTAGCTTTTTCCCTTCTAGGCATTCTTCGCATTTCGGCTTAAGAGTTCGATAGTATTTCTTTCACCATAAATCGAGCATGGCGAAAAACTGAAGTATCCATCCGAGAATTATTCTCTGCAGGTCCTTATTTGTTAGCTTGTGTTAGTTTTGGGCTGCAGCATTTTAAAGTGTTCATATTATTTCTTTAGAGCTCTCCATAGTTGTTTGAATCTCCCATTGGAATCACAACTATCTTTCTTATGAATTGTTTCAGGTAGCTGAAAGAGCTCTTTTCTTGTGGAACAACGACCACATCGTCAACCTGATTGCTCACAACCGTCAGGTAATCTTGCCGATCATATTACCGGCGTTAGATAGGAATTGTCAAGCCCATTGGAACCAGGCAGTTCTCAACTTAACTCTCAATGTTAGGAAGATATTTGTAGAGATGGATGAGAAGCTGTACGTTTCGTGCCTTGCTCGGTTCAAAGAGGAAGAAGCAAGGCAAAGCTCGGAAGCCGAGAAGCGGAAGGAAGCATGGAAACAACTCGAGAAAGCGGCCGGTGTCCGACCAGAGATTGGAAACACAACTGTTTTAGTTTAGTGTCTCCAATTTGATAACCTTACAAAACTGTATGTATCATAGACCCTCAATTACATCTTTTTTCTTTCATTCATTTATTTTTTAATTTTTTTCCCACTCCCTGTTAATAGTGGAAATGGCTATAATTGGGAGAGTGGGTTCTGTTTTTGGGGTCCTATATATATCACGCTTTTGATGCTTCTTAGGCATGGCAGTAGCCAAAAAATGTTGTAATTATAACGGTTTTGATTGCTAATTTTCTAACGTATTGATGCAACTTTTACTTCTAATTAAACTGATGAGAAAAAAGGGACCATGTCGCAGATCAAAAAGTTTATTTCCATAATCATCTCTGCGTGATTTTCCATTCCTTAGTACTATGTTTTTTTCTTTTTTTTTTTGATACTCCCAATGACGTTGACGCCATTTCTATGTGAAGATGTCTTTGTAAGAGTATTTATTTATTTTACTTCTCAAAGCACTTAATATATAAAAGTTTAAAATAGACTATGCTAGGATTCATGGTGGGGGGTGGAGTTTGTGATGTGGTCGTTATGAACAAAGTAAGGGTGGTTTTGGGGCGGAGTTGCTCTTCCTCCCATTGCTTGTTGTCATGGCGGCACAATTTCGGTAGCTGAGGAGGTTGAAGGTGACAGGTCGTGATGAGAGTGGTGGTGGCCTGGTGAAGGGAGTAAGAGTAAAGATCGAACACAACTTTACTCTTTAGGCGACAATGCTGCTGATGGGTGGAGGAGTTGGGACTTCGGAGCATGGCAGGAAGAAGAAGAGTACTAAGACTAGACTTGTGTTTTGAAGCTGCTGAGATGATAAATATGGGATCAACATTTTTAAGGTGAAAAAGTTGGTAAAGAAATAAGGTAAAGAGTTAATCATTCTTAAATTACGAAAATGAGACATATATTTTATGGAAGTTATAGAATTAATAGTGATTAATCTTTCATTTTGTTACTTCACCAAGTTATAGAATTAATAGTGATTAATCTTTCATTTTGTTACTTCACCAACTTTCTTATTTTACAGTCAAATTCTAAACTATGGTTTTTACTATTTTGTTTTGATGGATGAAAAAGATAAAATAAGGACAATTTACACAAATAAAATAAATGAATGAAATATTTATGCACAACATTGGCAATTTCTAAATGCAAATACAACAAGTGCAATTGTATATAATCCGCTACATCCTATAGCGGAACCCAATTGTACGTTGAGAACTTCAATATTCATAAATCACTACAGGATGTAGCAGATTACATACAATTGCGTTTGTTGCATTTGCGTCTGAAAAATACCAATATTATATTTGCATAAAGATTTTCTTCAATCATTTTATTTGTGTAAATTGCCCATAAAATAATGAAAGAAAATTATTTGCAAATATAAATGTTAAAGCGTTGTTTTGAAATATATTAAGTTATAATTTAATAATTTTAACAATACTCCTAGCTGATCAATAAGAGATCCAAACTACAGAAAATTGCATTTCAAACCTACAAACCATTCAAAACAAGGATTATATTTAATTAATTTAAAATTTAATTTTAAAAATTAAAATTAACTTTTTTTTAATCTGTTATTTAAGTTGTTCAAAAAAAGTGTTGTTCTTCTATACTTTCTCTTAGTGTTTGTTTGAGTGCTATTATTTTAATAAAAAATATCTTTTTTGAATAAAAAAGATCTTTTTTATTTCTAGTATGTTTGACAAATTTCTAATAGTAAAAGTAAAAGTACTAAAAAAATAAAGGTTTGGATACTTTTGTCATACGGAACCCATCTTCCATGGGTACATCATTAATTTCCTTAGTTGATGAGTACTTTTATCAGCGTTCGTAAATTTTATGGGTATTTTTGGTAGTTTTTCCAAATTCAAAAAACTATACCTCAGTTTAGGGATGTCTATAAGCCGGGTGAAACCGGGTTTGTCCTGACCCAAACCTGACCCTAAATATACATCGAGTCTATTTTTTAGACTCTAAACCCGATGAAACCTAAACATTTTTGGGTAACAACAATATCGAGTGAAAACCGGTCTTTAAAATTTTAACAATAATTTATAAAAAATTTATTTATAAAGAAATTTATTTATGATACACTTGTTTATAAAGAAGAAACTTATTATCGAAAAGTTGATATCCATATTTGAATTTGAATTTATTCATAAATTCTAATTTGATGCTTCTTTGATCTATTTTCTAATTCAACAAGTGTGATTAAAAATAAAATAATAAGCTTATAATTAATATAACATTATATTGAAATTAATTTGAAACATATATATCTTTTTTAGTTCTCTTAGAGAGCACATGGATCGGGTGAAGTCGGATTCGCCTTGACCCGGACCCGACCCGAAATAATGACCGGGTATATTTTTTAGACCTTTACCCAATCTTAGACTCGATGAAATCACACCAAATTAGCCCCTAAAATATTCGTAGCTTGGCCGAGTCTTTGGGTCGGGTCGGGTCATGTGCACCTCCACCTTAGTTTTATAGGGTGAAAAACATAAACATTTACATGACATCAAGAACGCATACTTTTCGTTTCTTTCTTTCTTTAAGCAACTAGATTTGAATTTTTTGTAGACTTATAAGTGAACTTCAAGCATTTAAATAATATATTTAATATTTTTTCGTATCACTTGTATAAAATAAATGCAAATGGTTTTGTACTATAACTTTTTCAAGAGTTTGAACAAATTTCTAAGCACTTATAAAGAATCATCTTTTCACACCACTTTAGAAAAATAAATAGCAAAAAATATAAGCACCACATATTCTAGTTCGGTATAACTTTTTCACCTATTTCTAGTCTACCTCACCAAGGTATAAAAGTTTTCACTATATCACCAAATTTATAAGGCACTTAATAAACTGTTATATGATAGAGCACTTGATAAACACTTCGCGATATATTATCACCCTTTGATTAAGCCACTCTACTTTTAAATCAGTAAAAAACATAAACATTCATATGACATTAACAACACACTTTGTTTTTTCTTTCTTTCTTTAATCCATTAGCTTTCATTTTTTTTCCATCTTCACTAATCTAAGAAAAGCAAAACAATTCTTTTGTATTTTTACTTTCTTATTCCTCAATTCACTGCAAAAAAATAAGGTTTTATTTCTTAGTCTCGTCACTTCCTCAATACCACACCTCTTTCTTCGTACATTATCAGTATATCATTGTTGCTTTCGCTACCACCATCATCGTCATCGTTGTTGTTGCCACTGTGCCGCCGTCACTTCTGTTTCTCCGTTTACTCTCTGCCTTCACGTTCGACGGCGACCACTGCCTTTTTTTTTGTCCGTATTAGAGTTTCATTTTTGAAAAAATTCCTTCTAGATTTGTGTCTAAATGAATCTCTTTTCTCTCCTTCACTTTATTTTTATTGTTTGTTGTTGTTGTTGCTGTTGCTGTTGAAGAGTGAAATGTTTGATACTAAGTGGCTTTTATGAAATTTGGGATGACAACTATAATACAATAAAAATATTTTCATAGTGAAACTAGAAATGGTGGTAGTGATAGTTAATGAAAAAAGGGTATTGCAATGGCAGAAAAGGAATTGGTAGGAGTAGTGGTAATTAGAGGTGGCAAACAAACCTAAATTTGTTAGGCCGATCCACATAACCCGCTAAAAAAGGTAGGTCAGGTTGAAAAATTGGGACCGTCAAATAGCAAACTCCAGCCTAACTCGCACCGCTTAAACCGCGGGTTTTGGCAGGGCGGGGCGGGCTTTTCCGCCGAGATTAATTTTTTTTTTGTAAGGAGGTATTTTTGTAATTTTTTTTTATCAAAACCCAACTTTTTCCAACCTAACTTATAAGAGAATGAAGATAAAAATTGAGTGTTTTGGATTATGTTTATTTTGTTTTGAAGACAATATTTATAATTATGTTTTGGATTATATTTATTTTGCTTTGGAGACAATATTTATAATTATGTTTTGGATGAAAATTTGATTTATAATTATGTTTATTAGATATTTATAATTACAAAGAATTTAATATTTATAAATATAAAATTAGAATTTTTGTATGTTTTTAGAAATTATAAATTTATCAAAATGATTGTGAAATTATATATATATTATTTAATAGTTAATAATAAAAAAAAAGAAATTTGGCAGGATTAGTCCGCCAACTCGCCGTTAGGTGAGGTGAGGTAGAATTTTAAGACCGTATCATTAAATAAAATGGGACAGACTTTAGAATAGGATAGGCTTTCTCTCTTGTTACCCCAAATGGTAATGGGTGGATATAGGATTAAGACAAAAGAAATAAAAATAATAACAGCAAAAATATTTAAAAAAAATTAAAAAATGATGATGTTGGTGAATAATTTTTATTTTTGAGAGAGTAAAATTAAAAAAAATAATACAAATAAAAAATATTAAAAATAAAATTAAAATTTAAAAATATCTTAAAATTTTTAATAAAATTTAAAGACAAAAATTATAGTTTACTTTTTACAAAATAAGATTAGACTGAACATCAAAAGTAAGAATCGAATTGCGAGATCTGTAGGAAATAAAAAATAAGGAAAAGACATAATCACGTAACAAAAAATTCTGCAGAAAATTCTTAGAGAGAGTGGGAGTGAGAGTGAGAGCTACGGAGGCGGAAGGAGAGACGTAGTGAGCCACCGCTGACGGCGTGATCTGCCTGACTGACGACGGCGGAATGTGAGGCGCCGACAAGAAGGAAGAAGCACCGATCCGCCATCCTCCCGTGTCGCGCGGCGCCTCCTGTACACCTCACCAAACTCAAACTGCTCCTTCAACGGCGGTTAGTAACGTCCCGCAACAGATCCCCACCCAGTTCACGCCGTTACAATCAGAGACAACAAAAATGAAAAGAAAAAATAAATAAAATTCCAATCACTTGTGTTATCGTGCCCCGAACCCTAGCCTACCATTTCTCACAGCATAACCCTAACTTCCCCCAATCTTCCAATCGCAGGTCGCCGGAATCGGCCTCGCTCGCCGGCGCCGCCTCATCCACTCTCAAGGTACAACCTACATTGCATCTCCCTCTCTCTCTCTCTCTCTCTCTCACACACACACACACACACACACAGAGCAATGCATGCTGCCTCTGAGAGATGTTTTAATTTTTGTTAAATTTGTTTCCATGATTAATCTGTGATCTTGTGATATCTATGTGTGTAATGTGGTCTAAATTTATTTCCACCAAGAATTTTGAAGTGGAAATGAGGATTTAAGTCTGCTCTTGCACAAATCGGGACTCATGCACTTTTGAAGATGCTCATGGCTTTATTTGGAAACTTTTGTCCTGTTGCTTTCTGTTGATCGGTGATAGCATCAAATTCAATGCTTTTAATCCCTTTATAAACTTGCATGTTAGGAAATTAAGTTGCTAACATAGTTTTTAAGTTTTCTTTTCATTAAGGTATACGAAAAATTAGTAATCTTGCAAGTTGTGGCCAGCAATTTAGATAGGTTTCTTTGTGTTGGTTTTTCAGATTATATATTTTCCCTTTAGGAGAATTTCATGATGGCTGTGTTTATTTGTCTCATCTCCTTTATATAATATGGCTTGATTGTTAATGTTAACTAGAAGCAGCATGGGTCCTCTAAAGATTTTAAACTTGAATGTTGTAAACCTTAAAGGTTTAGCTTCCAAGAGATTTGCAATGTCTTCTTTCAATGTGCATCTACCTTTGTTTCCATTTAAACTTCAGCATCAACTTCAATTATTTATTTGCAATAACCCTTCAATCCTTATACATATGTGATGGTAGACAACTTTTTAGAAGCGAACTTCAATAATTTGACTTCAATTTAAATCAATTTATGATACCTAAATTTTTTTTCTTTATGAATTTGGAGTTTCAGCATGCTTCTCAGTTTTTATGAATATAAGTTTATTTTTAAAGCAATGTAAGATAAACTTGTGCTTTAATTTCTGGCATAACAACCCATGATATAGTATTAGTATATAATATAATGGGAGATATTACTAGTTAAAGAAAAGTGGATTGTGGCTGGACTAAGAATTTCTTTTGCCATTGCTCTTTTATTTCATACCAGGTTGACCAACCACGGTTCTGAACCCCAAATGTTTGACCCATATTGATTCTTCCCTTGATGGGTTTCTCAAAAAGTTTCTAAGTTTACCTGAGTCACCAACTGGGTAGGCACAATGCTCAAGCAATTCCTCAGCAAGCTTCCACGCAACAAGAAGCTCGACGTGGACTTGGACGAGTTGAGCCGGGTCGACTCATCCTCCAAGCCGAGCTCCTCTATGCACAACCTCGTTTCCCCATGTGCTGCGGGAAAAAACCACCACAACCGGTCCCATACCGCCACTGGTGGTGGTGGCAGCTCCTCCGCCGCGAAGCGCACGTCTTCGGTTTTTCCGACCAGCACCGTTTCGGGGATTGAACCCTTGGTCCCTTTCAAGGATGTCCCAAACTCAGAGAAGATGAACCTCTTTGTTAGCAAGCTCAGCCTCTGTTGTGTCACGTTTGATTTCACTGACCCCAGTAAAAACACCATGGAAAAGGATGTGAAAAGAAGAACTTTGATTGAACTTGTTGAGTTTGTGGCTTCTGGTTCTGTTAAATTCACTGAGCCTGCTATTCTAGCCATGTGTAGAATGTGTGCCTTTAACTTATTCCGTGTTTTTCCACCAAATTACCGGTCCGGCCGGTCGGGTGGCTCTGGTGGTGGAGGCAGTGGTGGTGGTGAGAATGATGATGATGAGCCCTCTTTTGATCCTGCTTGGCCACACTTGCAAATTGTGTATGATTTGTTGCTTAAGTTTGTTAGTTCTCCTTGCGTTGATGCAAAGGTGGCAAAGAAGTACATTGATCATTCATTCATTTCAAAACTGCTAGAGTTGTTTGATTCGGAGGATCCTAGGGAGAGGGATTGCTTGAAAACCATAATGCATAGGGTTTATGGTAAATTCATGGTGCACAGGCCTTACATGAGAAAGTCTATTAACAATTTGTTCTATAGGTTTGTGTTTGAGACTGAGAGGCACAATGGGATTGCTGAGTTGTTGGAGATCTTTGGGAGTATTATTAGTGGTTTTGCTTTGCCGTTGAAGGAGGAGCATAAGATCTTCCTTTGGAGGGTGTTGATCCCTTTGCACAAGCCAAAATCCATGGGGGTATACTTCCAGCAATTGTCCTATTGCATCACTCAGTTTATCGAGAAGGAGCCAAAGTTGGCGAGCACCGTGATTAGGGGATTGTTGAAGTATTGGCCTATAACCAATAGTCAGAAGGAGGTGATGTTCCTTGGTGAATTGGAGGAAATTTTGGAAGTTATTAACATGGTAGAGTTCCAGAGGGTCATGGTGCCATTGTTTTGGCGAATTGGATGCTGCATTAACAGTTCTCACTTTCAGGTACAGTTGTTTAGTTGAGTTATACTGAATCCATTTGCTGATATTTTGGTTATTGTTATCTTGTTAATCCATGCTAGGGTTTTCAGTAAGAATTGAATTCATGCACTTTAGCTTGTCTCTATGAATTTGATTGATTTCCAACACCTTAAATTGAGAAAGGCGAAAACACTGAATAATAATAATGTTTTTTTTTTCATGTTGAAAGTTAAAACATATTGCAACTATTATTTGGAGATTATTCTCTGCAGGTCCTTGTTTGTTAGATTATGTTACTTTCCGGTTGCAGGATTTTAAAGTAGTTAGTATATTATATTAGAGCTCTCGATATTTATTGAAGCATATGTCCTAGTTCTTTTAAGTTATCATTTGGAATCACAGGCATCTTAACTTATCGAACTAATATTTCTGTGAGCCTGCAATTTTTTTCTATCTATATTCATGGTGTTCCTTTTGAAATAAACTTTATAGTTAAAATATAAATCTAGCTGTTATATATATCATCAATGTTGAAATTAGTCCTTGTACAGAAAGAAGGCCTTTATTTCAGTCTCTACCCATGTAACTGTTTTAAAGAAGCCCCTACCATCAAGTGAAATTATAATTTTGTGAATATGGTTTGGCCTCGCATGTGTTTTAAATTATCTGTAAGTTGTCAAATAATAGCGAATAAAGAAGGACCATACTCCGCTAACCACGCAGTATTCTTGAAATTATCGATCCTACTTACTGTAGCACTTTCATCACCAAAAGTTACATTGGTAGAGGCCAATTTGAAACGTTATTTTTTGTGTAGGCACTAAACTATAGATTGAAGAAATCAAGGAGTAAAATTATATTTAATTTTTCTTAATATTTTATCATTCTTCTTATTTGCTAAAATATACTCTTTTTTTTGTTCAACCTGGACTGTTTCAGGTAGCTGAAAGAGCCCTTTTCTTGTGGAACAACGACCACATTGTCAACCTGATCGCTCACAACCGTCAGGTAATCTTGCCGATCATATTTCCAGCGTTAGATAGGAATTGTCAAGGCCATTGGAACCAGGCAGTTCTCAACTTAACTCACAACGTTAGGAAGATGTTTGTGGAGATGGACGAGAAGCTGTACGTCTCCTGCCTCACCCAGTTCAAGGAGGAAGAAGCGCTGCTTAGCTTGGAAGCCGAGAAGCGGAAGGAAGCCTGGAAACAGCTTGAGAAAGCGGCCAGTCTCCAGCCAGTAATTGGAAACACAGCTGTTTTAGTTTCTCCAATTTGATAACCTTCAAAAATGTGTATGTATAATAGTAATAGACCTTCAATGAAATCTTAAAAAAAAAACCTCTTTTCTCCTTGCTAATGGTGGATAAATCCTTGAGGGAAAAGCTAGATTAATGGCTGTTTAATTGGAAAAATCCTATATATATATTTCATGCTTTTGATGCTTCTTTCTTAGGCATGGCGGCCACAAAATGTTGTAACATGTAACATGGTTTTGATTGCTACTATTGGTGCAACTTTTGCATCCTTCTGATTAAAGTGATGAGAAGGTACCATGCAGCAGATCAAACAATTTTCTGTATAAGCTATTTCCACAATCATCACGTGTGATATTTCATTCCTTAGAGCTATTTCAGATTCAATGTATTTTTTAGTTTAGATTTTATTTCTTTGTTTATATATTTATCAATCTCATATTTTAGTGTAATTTTTCTCAAGTTTTTTTAATTAATTTTTTGTTCATACGTCCATTATAAAGTAGTTATTAAATAAGAATATTTTGGTAAATAATTTAACAATTAGTTTCTTATTTTGGGTTTTTTTTTTGTACAATAGCTAAATAGAAAACAAACAGAAAGGGAAAAAGAACACACAGATGAAAAGAAATATTGTAATCTAAGTCATCCTATAGGAGACTAAGCAGGGGAGCGTGCAGCTATAGCCAGTCTATTGCTTCGTAATCTCCATGGACATCATCTTTGGCCAACCAATCTGCCACACAATCTTTTGTTTTTAAATAGTGTATAAACTAGTGTGAAGACCCGTGCAATTGCACGGTGTTATACATGATATGAAAAATAAATAATTTGATATTTCAATTAGAATAAGTAAATATAATTAGTTAAAATAGAATGCGCATATTATTTTATACATTTATAAATAATCAAAAAAATATATATAACAAAATGCATACATATTAAAAAAAAATAATGATTGAAAGGTATATTAAACAAAATAAAAAAATAAAAAATTAAAATATAGAAGAAGAAAAAGAAAAAAAAGATAAAAAAAATTAAAAGAAAAGGATGAAAAAACAGTAAAATGTATATTTAGTAATATAAATTCCATGAATTTTTTTCATAAATTCAAAAATCATTTAATTTTTTTAATTTGATCAATTTTAAAAAATATGAAAAGATTATATGTAAACATGTAATCCATTAATTTGCTATTTTTTTATAATTATCTTTTTTTATTGTAAATAAATTATACTATAACATTCTAAAATGTTTTTCAATTATCTTTTAGCAATTTACCACAAAAATATAAATGAAAAATAAAACGGATAGAGAATCAAAATTAAAACGGTAATAATAATTGGTGGAGAGTGGCTTCTCTCTTTTCTCTAATGTGGAGGTGAGAGTGGGTTTAGGATTTCAGGATTAATGGGTTATTGATTTGAAGGGATTTGTTTTGTTAATTATTTATTAGTTCATTAATTATTATTATTAATTGTTATACATATAATATTGATAAAAAAATTTTATTTAATGTTAAAAAAATGTGCATTGATATTAGGAAATTAATAGTAAAATATAATTTTTATTAAAGAAATTTTGGTAAAATTAAAATTTAATAAATAAAAAATTATTTAAGAGTATATTAAAAAAATATTTTACCAATTAAAAAACTTTTTAAAGATAATTTCATAAAAATACAATTTAGTAAATAGAAAAATAATTTTTTAAAACGTATTTGAATAAACTGAATCATATAAAATAAGTTAATATTTTAATTTATCTTTATATTTAATACAATAAAGCAGTATCATTACAAAAAATAACCACCACATAAAATTACATTAATATAAAAACAAAACAAAATAAATTATAAAATCTTATCAAATATTTCTTTAAATACGACATTAAGAGTTAAAGTAGAATCATCATTTTTCTCGCCAGATACCAAAATTCTTAAACCATCTTTGCTCTTCACTCGAGAAATAGCGACATAGAGTTGACCATGAGAAAATACCGGTCGACGCAAGAACAGTCCAACACTGGATAGAGTTTGACCTTGACTCTTATTGATAGTCATTGCAAAGCACAAGTTTATAGGAAATTGTCTCCGTTGAAATTTGAAAGGTATCCCAGCGTCACTCGGAATTAAATTCATCCGAGGAATGAAAACTTTATCTCCAATGTGACTCCCTGAGACAATCTCAGCTCCAATCACATTTGTTCCTAGATCTCTAACAATAAGGCGAGTACCATTGCATAAGCCACCAGCTGGATCAATATTTCTCAACAAAATAATAGGCACACATTTCTTCAATTTCAATGAGTGATTCGGTAACCCTGAACATTTTATTTGATTCAAAAACTCAATATTTATCCAATCAACATCAACGTCACAATAAGCATCACTACCACATATAGAATCAGCACTTAGATACTCTTTTTCTGTCCCAGGTAGCAATTGAACAATGTGATCATTGATTTCTTCAACAATCTCTACTGTTGGAGCTAATATGGCTCTGTCTTGGAAAAAACCAGTATCATCAAAGTTTCTAACTATGTCAGGATAAATTGCATTTATAATATCATCAATTGGATTATCAGAAGGAAAAATCAGAAACTCATTTGGAATTTGAACTAAAAGCTTTTCGTTAATTATTGTCCCAATACGCCCTTCTCCAATCTGAAGAATCCAATCGGAAAACCTTTTCAATTCTTCCAGATTTGATTGATTTGTAGCACTTTCTAACCGCATATTTTTTGTCAACGTTAACACTTCAAAGTGCTTCCAAAGAATTGAAGAATTGATTGATGTCATAACAATCTCAGCACGAGAAGCTTTAGGAATAACAGGTAAAACCTGTCGAAAATCACCTCCAAGAACAATGATTTTTCCTCCAAAAGGTAGATCTTTGTTAGACACTGAAATCGACGTCATTATGTCTCGAAAACTTCTGTCTAAAGCTTCAAATGCCAACTTGTTAGTCATTGGAGCCTCATCCCAAATAATTAGCTCAGCAAGTCGAATTAAATCAGCCTTAGGACTATCTTTCGGAATTCTACAAATAGTATCTTCATTCAATTCAATTGGGATACCAAACATAGAATGAGCTGTCTTACCACCAGGTAACAATAATGAAGCAATTCCACTTGAAGCAACATTAATAACAATTCTTCTTTGAGAACACAATTTGGCAGATAAGAGTCTATACAAAAAAGTTTTTTCAGTCCCACCAAACCCATAAATGAAAAACAACCCGTGTTCCTTGTTAGTAACACAATGTATAATCCTATCATAGATTGACTTCTGTTCTTCATTCAACTTTGGAAAATTTGAATCGTGTTCTTCAAGCATCACAGAAATGTCATATTCTAATTCACGCAACACCAAAGAATTACTAAATTGTGAGACCAAATTAACATTAGGAAGCGGCATACCAGCAAAATCTCTTAATGATTTTCCATTGGCCTGTAGCAATTTCTCTATCTCTATTAGACAAAATGTTTGTAACTCTTCGTCAGTCATTGTTATTCCTGCAATATTTTTTTTTTCAGTTAGTAAATTCATCAAGATATCAAAAACTTGTATTGTTTGAAAATTTTTCCTATCATGCTATGTATGTATTCTAAACTTTCTGCATATCATTTTCGATTTATTTATTGTTAAGAGTTTTTCTTAATCCTATAAATAAAAAAGATAAACTAAAGATTAAGTAAATACCTGGAAAATGAAGCTCACTTCGCCTGTAATAAATGATATCATCAGATAAATATTTCCAAGTTTGATTCCAAACTAAAACGGGCCTAGAGACAGAACCAGATATTAACAATGAAACAAAAAATTTTCTCAATTGGGCGCCAGAAGATAACTCAGCCGCTTCATTAATGGCCAAGACAAACTCATTATCATCTATTAAAAATCCCATGGCAGAACATGCCTCTTGGAATGTATCATATAAAACAGAATTGACAGTCCTTATACTTCGAAAACTGGTGCATCCTCTTTGCACATTGAGAAGCATACGCATATAGAACAGCTCACCAGTTGAAGGATGAACAAAACTTAATCTTCCTATAGAAAATCCCCTTCTTCTTGGTTTCCACCGTCGAGATTGTAAATCATAAACGAATTTACTTGGGAACTCAACATATGTTAGTGTTCGTCCTTCAATATATGTTCGATTAGCCATCATCCAAGCAGTAAACATTGTCATCAAATCTCTATTTCTTATTAAAACAGAGCCAATAGTATCATGATCATCGAACACAACATGCTGCTGATTAGGTAAATGAAATCTGAGTCTTTGCACAGGTGGCCATCTATGATGAATTTCATATGCAAAAATTCTCCACATAGATTCACAAGGTGAAAGATACCGACAATCATAATACTGTTTGATCTCATCAACCACTTCAAAAGAATGAGTTGTCTCAGTTGAATGACTAATAGTTGCAGTTACACGATCTGGACCCTTGTTAATGTACTTGAAAAGATACTTTATAACATTTGACTTATTGCAAAATTCCAAATAAATATGAGCCTGGTACTTCATCAACAATAATGGATTATATGGAACAACAAATCTATTATCAAGATCAACACCATGACTTTTAACTGTAACACCAATATCTCGACGCTTGTAAATAGGATAACCATCTTCATCAAAACTCGTATAATTAACAAACTGCTTCGGATAAAACTTGGAGCATCTTCCATCTTTCATGCATGGAGAAGTTGGTCTTACCCTACCACAAGGGCCATGAATCATGTATTTACTAACCACACTATACAAATGTGGAAACTTCATAGGATTAGGAAGTTCTGCACAAATCAACTCATCAACAATTTCAATATTCTGCAATCTATTCCTTCCATCAAGCCAAAGTAGAATATGTGCATGTGGCAAACCTCTTTTTTGAAACTCAATTGTATACATACCTAAATAATAAAAAAATGTAGGTAAATATAGAAATTTAGCATAAATTCAATATAGAATTGTCTATATTCGATATACCTGCATTAAGAGGACCAAAAAAAACACCATTCTTAAGATCATTAAGAAGACACTTCATCTTAGCATGAAAGACTCGGCAAGCAATGTCTGGCCGATCAGCAATTGGAACTTGATCACGATTAGTATATCTTTGAAACTCAGGCCAGTTAGGATTGCAAGTAAGGGTAAGAAATAGATCTGGATACCCAAAATGCTTACAAATAGCCATAGCATCTTGGCAATTATTAAACATGTAACGTTTACCACCAGTGAAGGAAGAAGGCAAAATCACTCGAGTACCAATTGATGATGCTTCAGTATCACCGCGTCGCATAGCTTCTTCAATACCTTGTAAGACTTCTCCTCTAATTGTGCTCTGTTTTTTCCTGATTTCATAAAGCCTCTGTGACTCAATCATAGAGAATGAATCAACAACAAACTGTTGGAACAATCTTCTAGACTTATGAATAATGCTATCCTCATCCTCTCTCATTTGCAAACGAAAACAGATAAATTCTCGCATGGATACTCTAGTCCTTCTCCCTGCAACATTTATATCTTGAATATCTCGATAAGGAATACCCAATTGATAACCATCTTCCTCGTAAGGAAAAAGCAAGGGATATTGCAATGGCCAGTATAAAGCATGTGTCTCATATATTCTTTGAAGTTGGCCAGTTGCAGATTTAACAATGACATCACGACCAGTATCAGAAGAATCAAAATCACCAACAACCAAAGCAGCAACTTCATCGCACGAAGGATAATTATAAACTCTTCGATCACGTTCTCTTTGACTAAACAATTTCAAAGAAAACATCTGAGACAGGTGATTCTCATGGAATTCCCTCACTCTTCTAAATGATTGTGCTATGGGATTATGTTGATCAATCATTTGGGTCAAATCAATTATCAGCTATCTATCTATATTTGAACTTTGCCTATAATTAAGAAAAATAATAACACAATATTACTAAGTAATTTTACTTAAAATGAAGAAACATGCATTTTTTATAATTAGAATGAATCTTAACAACAATATTTAAACAATAGGATACGAACATTTTGATTATAATAATCAAAGTTACATCCATATTAAAGTTACATCCATATTAGTATCTTACCAACTAAAAATGAAATTGAAAATAAAGGAAACAAATTAAAATTACAAACAATCATAACAAATTTTTGTAAGAATTGACCTTACCCAAATATTCTTTCTCTATGCGTTAACTCATGTTCTGTGTCATATATGTATAATTGGGCAAATTTCGGAACTTGACCAGCCTGAGGTAATAAACTTCCAATCCTATGATAATTTTGACCACTTATGATGAATTGTGGTGGACCAATTCCATCATTCACTGAGTCTATTACTTTACCACCAAGAGAAGTGAAAGCAAACATACTATCAGTTCCATCATTCACTGAGTCTATTACTTTACCACCAAGAGAAGTGAAAGCAAACATACTATTATAATACCGAATTTTCTTCTGAAACTGTAAAGACTTACTATCATGACCATGAATCAAATTATATAATAAATCTGGAGCTTTCTGAAGATACGGTAATTGAATTTTTCCTTGAAAACAACAAAGTGTAAAAAGAGGCTGGTTAATTCTTGACTGTTTTTCAACCCGCTCTAGTAACCAAAACGACGCACCACAATATAGACAAGTATACACAGGGTCACCAATATCGAGACAACCTACAAAAATGAATAAAAAATTTAAATAATAAACAAATCCTTACAAATTTAACTAAGTAAAAAAATTATATTAAATAAAGACTTAAATGCTTCTTAATTTTTTTTTACTTAAGAAAATATACCAGTAAAACAATTAAAAATATACCAGTAAAACAATTAAAGATTCAGAAATTATTCACTGGATACTCATTGTCTACAAATTGAAAATATAAATATTTGATAATAATAATAATCTAACCAAATTTGAGACACTTGTATTGAAAGTATTTAAAATCAATGAATACTATTTTTTTCATATTATATTTGGTAAAAAAATGTCATATAAATTTTATTACGACCAGAATATTAAAATTATAAAAGGAACATAACGTGACTAAATATACTAAATGAGTAGATTATATCTAAATTAATACGAAAAATGCAAACTCCATAAATAAATCAATTATAAGTATACTGAAATATCTTGAACTTCACTTTGTGAAAAAAGTGGATGATCAACAGGAGACCGAAGCTCATTCCAAGAATTTATAGTAGGATCATATATTTCAGAGTCATCTTGATTTGGGTTTTTATTATGAAACAAAAAAAAAACTTATTATAAATAAATCAAATATAAAGATATACACGTCAAAGAAATATTTAAACAGACAATCATAAAGTATGAAGTTATTAATAACTAAATGCATAATAAACAACATAAAAAAAATATACAAAAATTAATTCAATAATGAAATATATAAACCAAAATAAATAGACAAAAAATATAAACATGATAACAATGATTAGAAAAGAGTCCTTTTTATATTTTAAAATAATTGAAAAAATAATGTAAATAATAACTATACTTTCTAAGTTAACGAAGAAATTAAAAAATTTAAAACAATAAACTCATACCTGATAATATGAAATTGGCATTAATAATTGGAGTATCTTGCAAAATAATTGATCCCCCTAAAGAAAAAAAAAGAACTTTAAATGTAAAATTAAAACTATGGGAAGAGCAAAAAAATTAAACAGGTAGGTTAATAAATACCACGTACCAATATATTTAAACTTAAAATAAGAGAAATATTAGAAGTAGGAACAACATCAAACAATAAAGCATAGAAATCCAACCAATAATATTAATTGAACACCGATTTTATAATAGTAAAAAGCATTTGTAATGAAAAGATGTAAATTTTAATTTCTTTCAAAAAAATCCAAAAGTGAATATAGCAAAGCTGACCTCTTCTATCTTCAACTTGTTGTCCTCTCTTTCTCTTTAAATAATTTTTTCTATATAATCTTGCAGTAGCATAAGATTGAGACATTTTATGAAATTTTAACCAAGCTAAAGAAATTTAGAACCAACTAATGTTCACTATAATGGTATTTCGAATAAAATAGTACTTCCTTCTTAGACACCACTTCAGTTATATATAACCCAAAAAAGAAAAAAAGAAATCAAAGAACCTCCATAAGTTCATTTGAAGAGAATGAATGAGAATGAATGAGTATAACTTGTTTTCTCACTGCATACACTTGTAACCTTGACTTTCAGAAAATAAAATCAGAATAAGTAGAAAGGCTTTTCAGAATACTCTTAAAGCATGAAAGTAATGCAGCAGACTTGTGAAACTTAGGATCCAATTTATAGACAGAGAAATGAAACCAATTCAGGATTTAAATTAAAAAAATTGAACCATGGAGGGAAAAAATAAAAGATCATTGTGTATATAACACTCACTTTGAAACCAATCAAAAGTGGAATTGATATATTCATTGGAGGGTATATTTCTTAAGGGAATATATACATATATAAGGACTACGCTGGAAAGAAGGATGAGCACTGATTATGAGGCAAAACAATATGAATGACCATCACATCATCGAAAATTTGACAGCAATCAACACCTACCAATCAAATCTGCAGAAGGCAGATAATCATCCATCGGAAGAATGAAAAGCAGGAGATCTGACGTGATTTGTAGAAGGGGAATGTTTTTCCTTTTTGAAAGAAAACTTATAACCAGAGAGGCCATGAAAGTACTTGATGATGGGATTGATTTGCAACAAATGACAAAGGAGAGTTAGTCACAAGTAACGATACCTACTCTCATTAACCAAATAACTTTTTTGATAGAATAATAAAAGATAGTACTATTTGTTATAGAAGATGATGTCATTTCTCCCACCAAACCACCAAAATCTGATTTTTCATGTGAGGGTACACTGAAAAACAGGGAAGGGAATCACTTTCCCCACCTAACCACATCCAATCCATCTTTTGTTTTTGAAGAAAAATTCAAAAACCAACATCCCATCATAACTTCGAAAGTGACAAAATAAAATGAGGAAGCAACAACTTTGACTGACATCAGAATCATGTATAAAAGAATGAGATGAGATCACAAATAACATCATTCAAACTAACATCCCATCATAACTTCAGAAGAATGGAATTCACATTATATTTTCAACAATTTGAAGCATATAATAATAAAAATACAACCTCACCTCCCTAGAACTGATTGAGAAACAATCTATACATACTATGATTTAATGAGCACTTTAACAAAAACCAACTCCCATCACAACTATTAGATCTAAATTACTAAAAAAGAACCATTAAATTTGTTTAATTACCACTCAAAACTGATCAATGAAGTATAAAATGAGAAATTGAATTAACTATAATTTGATGAGCACTTTGACAAAAACCAACTCCCATCACAACTATTAGTTCCAAATTACTAAGAATAAAAGAACACGAAATTTGTCTAATTACCACTCAAAACTAACCAATGAACTATAAAATGAGAAACTGAATTAACTAAGAAGCTTATACCCTAAACACCATAATACATATATACTAATGATATCAGCATGACAATGTGTAAAACCAACAACCTTATAACAATAATCCTAATCCAACCATAATTATCAAGAAAAACATAGGATATATAAAAGAACTGATTTTGAACAGATAGATAGTAAAACATATGATGATATGAAGGAACTACATTATTCATAAATGAAAATGAACATATAAACCACATTCATATCAAAATCACATGATTGTAGCAATAAATCAATGAAGTTGTGGGAATCACAAAGTCATCTATGCATGGCTCCCGAATACAGATCCCAAAGCACCAAAACATGATGAAATTTCGAGAAATTGAATAAAATTACAAAGAGGGAGCTGAAATTAAAGAAAACAATAGGAGAATATGACAGAACCATATTACATTCTTCTTTAATATTTTTATAAAAATAAGGAGAAGAGAAGGATGAAACTCTTTTCTCAGTCAAACAGAGAGAGAAAAAGTGAAGTACAATATGAAAAGAATGAATGAAGACATTCTCCTAATGCATCTAAAACAACTTTGCATAACCTAATAAATAGCATACATCTAAAACAACTTTGCATAACCTAATAAATAGCATACATGCTTGAAATCACATGAACAGAATCCTCTCTCACACCAAAGACCATAACAATAATAAAATTCAACAAACGTGTACCTAACCAATCACATCAACTACACAATTTTCAAGGTTACTTTCTATCAAAATGAACTTGTATCTATAGAGAAAAACTACCTACCTTAACTGTCCTAACCTCCTAAACTATAGTTGACAAACCACTAAAAATTTCAAAAGGCTATTCACTTAGCCATAGCTGATGAGATACTGGGTATGATATTCTCATTCTCATTCAAGAGGAAAGTACACTATTCATATATACTTATCTCAATTAATGTGATATATTAGCATATTTAAATAAATGAAATGACCTTTAACCCATGATCTGATTTAGCTCTTTCACTTAAATAAAAGAAAATTACCTTCCAAGACACAAAACTTATATCCAACTGTATTTAATCTGTAATCTCTAGTATCTAATAATAGATATTGATACATTGATATCGATGTCAAAGAAGGCATTTGAAAGAAAACTAATAGATTCCTCATAATTCTTGATATAAAGCCATGCAAGAATGATTAATATGGTAATACCTCTGATAAATAATCCAACATAATTCCTAATATTTATGTAAAAGCAAAACACAAGCCACAATAACCATAGCAAATTAGATTCAATTGGTAGAGAAAAGAAAATGCAGTTAACCCAGAAAAAATTGTTAGCTATCTTCTGTTAATTTTTTGTATAGAAATATAAAGCTCCAGAGATATTGATTTTGAATAAAAGGAAAAGATCATAAAAGGAAATCAATGATAGAATTAACCCACCATACCTTGGTCTTCAACTTTCAGCCTCATCAATCCCCGAATTTGCCACTCCCCTGTTCTTCACAGACCGATAGAACTCCTCACAAAACTCATGAAACTTTGTGTCGGAATCGATAATTTCTCTACCGGAGAATAATCCTTCAGGAGCCTCTGAATCACATTGGAGTAGGTGGAGCATCAGTGGCTGCGGCAAACCGAAAACAATGCACTGGCGGGGTATCGAAGGCGGACGGCATGGAAGAGTTCAACGACGATGATTGCGGCGAGAAGCATCTCCAAGGGAGGAGAAGGTGTTGCCGGTTGAGCTTGAAGGGGAATTGTTGGAGATGAAGGACCTGAAACCAAAAAGGTTTAAATAAAAAATAAAATACAAAATATTACAAAATGGAAAGAAGACCAAAGAGAAGAAGAAGAAGAGAGCTACCTACCGTTGTTGATGGGTGAAGAATCAGAAGCCATAGCTGTTTTTCTGTCTTCCTCACCTCTTCTTCTTCCTAACCTCATTTCTTTATTTCCTTCGTTGGGCTCTTGGGCTTGAACTCTGTCCAAAAAAGAAAAATCAATGAAGTATAAAATAGGAAATTGAATTAACTATAATTTGATGAGCACTTTGACAAAAATCAACTCCTATTACAACTATTAGAGCACTTCATATATAATTCACCGTTCTTCTTCTGTGCGGAATCACTGCAATTACATCCCAAGATCTTCATCAAATGAAAGAGACAAAAATACCTGAAGCATTATAAAATAACAAACATCACTCAACAGCTTTATGCTGAATGAAAAACCTTCCACAAAAAAATTGATGAGTTTTGCAAAGAGCATTTATGATTCTATCACTCTATCAGTTTATAAAGCGCAACATCAACTTATTAAAGAAATAGAAAAATGACGAAATACAGGATTCAAACACAAAATAGAACTAAATGAATTAGCAACTCCCATAAGAAACGAAACCCATTCAATGGAATCAGGATGCAACTGACAATTATTAGCCTTGATATAAGTTAACTTTTATAAAATAAAACAGCGCAAAGCCTGGCCAAAGAAAACGCAGCTGAAAACCCTAAATTAAAAAAAGATAAAAAAATTTCAGAAGCAGGGTTCAAAAAGATCCGTACATGAGGGTGCGCCGGTTGAGATCTCGGAGGAGGAGGAGAATGTATCAACCAGGTTCTTGAGGTTCCAAAGAGCGTCACTTGTTCAGAGTCCCCAGAATCCCACCGGCGTCGTCGCCATCATTGTGCTCTCAGACGATACATTCGAGTAGCTACGGTTAGGACTGTGGGTGGGGATCATAACGATTAGTGATCTCAGAACAATAAAGGAAGAAGCCCATTGCGGCGTCGGTAAGTCGGTAACGGCAGCACCGTAGGGGATGGCGATGATGTCAATGGTAGATTAGCACAGGAGTTATCTGAATATAGTAATATAGTACCTTTTGTTGCCTCTCCTTCTCCAATTTGTACTGCTCTATCAAACTCAATTTTTCTGCAACCTACATGATTCATGAATGGTTCAACATTTATCAAACAGTGTTCTATTGTCTACCGATTTGTATTTTTCTAAAAATGAAAGATGCTTGCAGTAGCGACAAATCTATGAAATATGGATCCAGAATTTACAATGATGCTGCTCATGACACAATATTACACTTAATGAAGCAAAATTAAACAAAATGAAAATAAGAGTTGGTACCTGATGATCAAACTCAGCACGATCCATTGCCCGCACATCACTGTGAAGCTGCAGGTCAATCGGCTGTGTGATTTCTTTGACAGGAGGCTTTACCAAACACTGAAATATTAGCACAGAAGATAGTTGAGTAACTCAATACAGTCTATACAGCAAATGCAAGCATGTCACTGAAATGGAAAAAGTATGAGTTGTGAACTGAACACAAGATTTTGAGAGCAAAATGGGCACCTCAGGTTCATCTGTTGTCCATGGAAGCCCTTGGGCTATTGGTATCCTTTGCTTCTCTTCCTCTGTCATCATTTCATGTATCTTCTTCACAAATTCTTCCTCTTTCACCTTCCCCCTTTCCTGCATTGAATTACAGTATCCATGTTATTATCCAATTCAAAAATCAATGGAAAATTGATTCAATCAATCAATTTGTTGCATCAGAATAGGCATTACCTCAGTTCTTAGCTTGAATGGTTTTTGGCTGGTGACTCTCAGCTGCTGCTTCTTCTTCCACCTGCTTCCCCCAAAGGTGCTAGTTGATTCCAAACTCTGAAAAAAGCAAATCCATTCAATTCAAATTTAGAAAACCCTCATTTGAATCAAATCTTCATTTTTTTTCTCAAAAAAGGTAAGCATCCAGAAGACTTACATTTCTTCTGCTTCTTCTACCTCCATTAGAAGTCCTGTTAGATACACTGCAGTTTGAATAAAAAGTATAACAAACATCAACACAAACAGATAAATACTACTATTAAATAAGTAGTATAACATAGATACATATATATCATTTTGAACACACATCTGTATATCATTTAATTGGTAGATATACCAAAGTGTCTCTCTGTTTTTAATTGGTAGATAGTTCCAATTGTATTAGGTACCCAAAAATCAGAACGCATGTAGAGCATATAGAATGAAAACACTATAGAGGGAAAAAAAAATTCACGTTTAATTTTCCATTATCCACAGTCCGTGAAAAATTAACAACAAAAAAAACAATAAAACTACAAAATCAGGTATGGCTCCTCTTATATATGTCTAAGCATGTGATCCCTCCCAAACTTCTTTTCATTTCACAAATCGAATCAAATTTCAATTAAATCCCACAAATCCATATTCCATAAAATGCTGCTAAGAATCTAAAATTAAAAATGGATTATAAGTGAGAAAGAAACATACCAGGAGCGGCGGCAGGTGTTTCAGACACTGCAAAAAATAAACAAAAAAAAGTCACATAAAAATGAAAACTTTATCTGAGAGAAGATTCGAAAACAGGAAGAAGGAAGTTATAATTTGACTGACATCCACAGTTGGAAGCGGAAGGGGCGGAGACTTTGCATGCAGCGGGGAGAGCGAGGGCCTTGGTGACATTGAGAACGACGCCGAACTGAGCGCTGCTCTTGAAGGCTTCACACAGACATTGAGGCGCCGTTTTCAGAACCGATTTGAGCCCGGAGCAGCAGTTACCTTCCGGCTTGGTGGTGGTGCTGCCATTGGTGACGAAGGACAAGCAATCCGCCATGGTTAGAACCAGGGAGGAGCAATCCACGGCGGGGGCTGGGGCAGCGTTGAGCAAGTGGGACGGTGAGGCTCCGTTAGCTCCCAAGATGAAGACTGCACAGAGAACAATGAGAGAGAAACAGAAACGGGTTGGTGAGTGTGATGCCATTTTTGGGTACCTAATACAATTGGAACTATCCACCACAATCCTCTCCTATGGCTTCTTGTTGTTGTCGTTGTTCTTCTTCAATGATCACTCTCTCAATCTCAGCAGCTCCATCTTGTTGATCTTGCTCTTGTTCTTGTGCTTGCTTGTTCTTGAAGAACTCTTCCTGTGACTTCCTGAGATTCTGGTAAGCCACACAGAGACACTTGTTGTTCTTGTTGCTCTCTTTGCACTTACAAAACGACAGCGTTGAGTTTGAACCCTGATCACCATCACCACCACTCCCTTCGAACTTCTTGTTCTTATTCTTCTTTGCAACAACGAACTTCCTCTGCCTGATCTTGTTCTTCTGAACGGAATTCACAACACCCTCCTTTGCTGCCGAGGATTGTGGCTTCTTCTGTGACTTGGAACACGATTTCTTCACAACAGGTGAAGGAGAAGGAGAAGAAGAAGAACCACAAGGATTGGATAAGGGTTTGGAAAATGGAGTGGTATTACTGTTAGGGTTGACATTCTCGGAATATTTGGAGGGTTCTTGATTCTTTGATCGGAAACCCTTGGCTGGAGTGGTTTGTGAAGTGAAGAAGAGAAACACAAGATTGGAACTGAGAGTGATGTGAAAGGAAACCACTTTCTTTGACTCAGACCATATGCTTTCTATTTTTTATTTTAAAGAAAACTCAAAAATCCAAAAAAATTCCACATCAGTGATGTTTCCTCCTGAATTCTAGTATGTATAGATAATTAAGTTATAGATACCGTGAAATTTTATCCGAATTGTTATTTGGTGGGTTGGTCTGTTGTTATAAAGATTTTTTTTTTTGAAAAAAAAATTATTAAAATAAAAAATAAAAGTCATAACTTGATAACTAATTAACCATAAAAAAATACTTCATAAAAGTCATATATTAACAAAAAAAAAGTGATTGAAAAATCATAAGAAATAATTGATTGCTTTAAAAAGTGATTTAAACAATACTTCATAAAAGTCATAAGAAAGAATTGTAACCACGTATCGTCAACTATTCTCACATGATTACCCCTTCCAATTCTCCAGTGTAATACTTTTGCAATAACTTTCCTGCTTTAATAAGACTTCTCTATCTTTAAATTCATGTATAGTTTATAAATTTCGAGTTGACCGAGTTTGACTTTGTCATGTTTCTTGCTATTATACTAGGCGAAGATTTGAGTTCTAAAAATGGACGATGAAGAGGTATGGCTAAGTTTGGTCATGTTTGATTTGGTCATGTTTCTCACTATTAAGTTTGTGCTTCAAAATTGTATGAATGTGATAGGAACATGATCAATTTTTAGTTTAAACACTTATTTGATGTGTTTCCTTTTTCAGGTAATTTCGGTTTTGTTGTTGATATTATCTGTTGGTCTCTGACAGTGTAAAAGAAGCGTTCAGTTGCTTGACTTGAAGTTGTGGAATTATTTCTAAATATTTTTATATGTGCAAGTCCAAAGTTTATTTCTGCCTCCATGTAGTTCATAGAAGAGGTGACAATAATACTCTGAGCCTTTGCAGTTTGAGTGGAGTAACATGAGGCATATAACTCAGGGAGAAGATACAATCTGTCATCAATTGTAGAGTGCATGGAGAAAAGAAAGTTTTTGCAATATGAGGTCTGATTTGGTAAATTTATTTTTATAAAAGATTTAATTTTTTTTCAAACAAACTATTTATTTTGAGTTTGGCAAAGAAAAAGATCACTTATCATTTTAAAAAAAATTAAAAGTTTTTTCTAAAAGCATTTAAAGAGATATTGTTTAAAGTTAATTTGTTAACTAAAAAATATAATATTATTTCATGTATTATAAATATTCAAATTTATTCTTAGTTAAATTATTAATACTAAATTTCATTGAGAACCAAACTTTTTTATCTATTTATTTATATTATAATTATTTTAAATTTTAAAACTTATTTTATTAACAATGTTTATGATTATTTAAAACCATTTTCAGTTAATTTAAAAAAGAAAGGTATTACTCTCTTTAAAAAATTATTTTTCAAAAACCAATTTTAATAAATTACTTATGAATAATAAAAAAATTTTTAAATCTAATTTTGTATGTCTTATAAAAATTGTCTCGTATTTAATATTTTTTTATTCTGATATAAGATTTGATTGGGTTGATTTAGGATAAACAAAAAATATAAGTAACGTGATTTTAATTTATCATAAAAAAATTGAGTAGGTATGATTTGATTATAAAAGAGAGTATTTTGTTGTAAAAAGAAGATGAATACATTAAAAAAAGAACGTGTGTATTTTCTTTTTTTTTTATCTGACTTTGAAATATTTTAAATTGTTTTTTTAAATATTTATTAGGAAAAACATAATTTTTAAAAAATGATAAGTTAATAATAAATTAAATGGACATGTAAAACTAAATGTGTCAAATATCATATGCCTTTGTGCACAGTGCACAATGCGTAATAAAAAATATCAGAAATACCTAATATTTTTGTGTATGTTGCATAATTTAAAATACCTGTTGTGCTTTAGAAATACCTTTACAAAGTTACAATTTCATGAGTGCCTTATAATAGCACGTGTCAATGTCAGATGCAGAGATATATCTGTTTCTCTATCTGTGTATAGTCGGTTCTGTGTGTGTTACATCCTAAATTTTTCTATTAGTATGTGTGGTCTAAAATACACTATATTTCTTACATAGTAAATTGTGTTAATATTAAATATCTCTGTACAATCTAAAATATATGGTACTTTTTTATATAATCGGTTAGATATCTTATGATGAAAAATCTAAGCCTTCGCAGTTTGAATGCAGTAACTTAAAATATAGAATATAATTTAAGGAAAAAGAGTACAATCTGTCGTCAAATAAAGAGTGCATACATGGAGAAGAATTGATTCAATCAAAAGAACATGAAACGAGATTTTCTACTGTTGCCATTGTCATAATGAGGCAAAGGTAAGTTCATCTTCCTTTTTTTCAAGTTTTAATTCTGAGACATTTATATTTCTTTCTTGTTCCTCAAGTTAGCCCTGAAAAATTTAAGTGGTGTTCGTTAGACTAATTTGAGAAGTATATTTGTGGAGAAAGTGTTGAGGTGAATATCAATTGACTCAAACTACAATTTTTGAGAAACAGTCAATCTCCTTTTAGTAGCAGATTGCAATACCTAGGACTTTCAAATCATTATTTTTAATTCTTATGTTGTGGCAATCCATTTTTTTCTCTTTAATTGGAACTTATTTTACCATCTATGTTTCTCCGCAGGATGATATCAGGATTGTTCCGAAACTTAGACATGACATTCCCCGTCATTAAGTTAAATAGGTATGCTTATTAATTTGAACACCGATAATTTGAGTATCACCAAAATTTTGTGCTCCTTCTCCCTTTTGTTATTTCACATGTTAATCAATTCGATTGAATATTTTTGGATTGTTTTCCAGGTGATATGTTCACTTTGTGGGACTGAACAAGAGGTAAGTCTTGTTAATGATAAGAGAAGATCAAACTATTAACATAGATTAGGATAAAGCTTTATTTTTGTTAGTTATTGAATGATTCTGAAATGTTTCAATACAGAACTGGAGGATCTGAAAATTGCTTCCACTGCGACAAGTGTGGTAAGTCAATCGTTTTACATTTTCATGCTTTCCTTTAAAGTAGCAACACTGTTGTCTTAATTTTTGACCCGTAAGCTTCTTTTCCAACTATCATTCTAACAACACTTCTTTTCTTCCAAGGTTGTTGCCACTCAACTCTGCTGAAAAATAGTCACACTTGTGTGGAGAAGGCAATGCATCATGATTGTCCTGTTTGTTTTGAGGTCAAATTTTGTCTTTGTTAATTTCGTAATGTGCTCCTATTGGTCTATTAAAAGGGTTAATAATCAAAATGGTCAAATAACTTGGTGTAATACACATCTTTGATCAATATTAACAAAAATTAGCCCACAAAAATTACTCAACAATCCTCAAACAAATTTATTATTTATAAATAATTTTTTGTAGGGAGTGAATTATTTTAATTAAAAAATGCATTTGATCATGTAGATCGACAATTGATTTTTATTAGGGTAAAAATACTTGTTATGTGATATGGTCAAGTGGATTTTCTAATTAAATATGAATTTAATCTTGTTATATAAAATATCATTTTTGGTGTTAGACCCCAAACAAAAGCGAGAAAAAGGGGGAAAAGAAAAAAAAAAGGTTGAGATAAAGGTAACAACAAATTAAATGTGAAGAAGAACGCAAGGTTATATAGTTATAGGTATCAATCATATTAAGTATACATTAAAATTAATTACTAAAATAAAATATGTATTAAATTATAAAATATATATTAAAAATAAATTAAACTATACATGTATTTATATACACCTATATAGTATATAGTAGGTGATTTTAGTTTGCATTATTTTCCTATAAAATAAACATTTTTTTAAAAAAAATTCATGCTTAAGTAATAAAGTAAAGTATGTTTATTTTTAAACTTTTAAAGTTTATTTTGATGCTTCACATGAAAATTATACTCTAAAATATATTTGAAAATTATGAATAAACTTAATTAAAACATTAAAATTTTTTTAAAAATTTTTCAAAAAATGTTTTACCTAAATGAGGACTACACCAAAATTTAAAAGTGGTATAATAGATGTCAACATGAAAATAATAATTTAAGAAACATCTTTCCTTCTATCAATTGTTGCATGTTGTAACAGACTAAAAGAAACATAAATATAAACTGTGCATTTTTTTTTTACCTTTTTGACAATTTGATAATACAAACAAATGTTTCAATACAGGAAAAAATCTTGAAACAGCCACAATGGTACAACCTCCACGAAATATCTACTTTGATGTTAGTACCTCAACTCATTGCTTTTAACCGTATAACATCATATAATGTAACAATTTTAATGTTACACTGAAATCTGGAATTTGCCAGAATTTTGAGACCACCTTATATGTTACAAACAGCAGTAATTAGAAATTACAAAGATCAATTGGTAACATATGTCACTCACAACTGATGATAACATCGTTGTACTGTACCAGAAATTCCGAAGTCATGCTTTTAGACTTTTGAGTTGCATTAATTTACACTTGAAACTTGGAAGAGCGATTGCACTGGTTTTGGATTTGGAGACAGTGTTGCCACACAATTGAACTGTCACAAGAAGCAAAGTTCATTTTCAAGTGATGTTCTCATTAACATTTTTAGAGAACATACAAATAAATATTATAATGTCTCGTGATATATAGGGAAAGAGAGAAGGAGAAAAACAAAAAGGATCTTATCCTAAGTTGGTTAGAGTGAGAATTGGAGTGATGTTCACTGTTGAAAAGACAGTAAAATCTTGTTTTAGGTCGTATGTAAGGGAAGAAAAAGGTTTGGTATATGTAATTTTATTAAATTTATAAGTAGGTCTTTATATATATATATATATATATATATATATATATATATATATATATATATATATATATATATATATATATATATATATATATATATATATATATATATATATATATTCAATTGGATTCTTACATTGCTTTTAATTTAGTAATTAGGTCCTTTTCATATCAAAAACGTTAAAATTATCAAAATATTTCTATCAAAAAACATGTAGTAATTAAAAGGAAAAAAAAAGTATAAGAATCTAATTGCAAATTGGTGAAATCATAAGGACCAACAGAGTAATTAAATCGAAAAAAAAAAACAATGGCTAAGGATAGAAAGAAAAATTAGAAGATTTTGCAATGAGATAATCAAAAGAGAACTAAATATAAACAGTCTTAATGCAAATATAATACATGACAAAATGCAATAATGTTATTTAATTCATACAACTAATTCATAAGATTTTGTTGTTATTAAGTTGGGTTGAGTGGTTGACTATATAAATTAAACCATGTTTCGATTTCAAGGTATTCTACTATATTGAGCTAATCACCGGATCAACTCCTTTACTTGTCTATTGCCAACATCAAAGTATTTATACATGAAAGATATTTATTATATATTTTAATTCCAAGACCCACTACAAAAAGGCATGTAACTTTATTTTCATTGTATCATCTAAGTGCTTTGTCAAAAATATATATAACCAAATTTTTGTTACATCGTTAGTTCATTTTTAATTATTTTTACAATATATAATAAAAACTTAATTTTTATAATAAAGCAATCACATAATTTTAATCTCGTATTTTATAATAAAGCAATCTCATAGATTTAATTTTAATAAATTTGACTTATTTTATATAATGAATATACTGGAGATTATATCATTCTTTATAGAATACAAAATTTTTACTCTATTGTTTGACAATTATTTATTTATTTTTTTAACATTATATCTTTTTTCTCTTTAACTATTTTGCGGTGATATATTAATGTGGAGGAAGAGAAATGCTTCCTCATTAGTATATAATAATAATAATTACACTAAATTGAAACTTAAACCCTTCTAATATTATAAGCATTTATATGTCGATTAATTCACCAATTTAATTATTAAATAGGAATACCCAAATTAGTTCATATAGAATATTTAGTCGAACACTTCCATACCAAACAAATTTTAATTACGAAAATTAGCCTCAATTTTTTATTTTAATATTTTGTTAGACAGATCATTTACGTGTTAAATTTTGCTAAAGATTTTATACAAATCTTTATATAATTTTTTTTATAACTTTTTACGTTATTTAATAAAAGTCCTTAAAAATTTTTAAATTCTCAAATTAGTCCATTCAGGTGGTAAGCAATATAACCTGGAGAAATTCAAAGACTAATTTAATAATTAAAATTTAATAAAAATTAAAATATCCGATAAAATATTCCTTTGAAAACTAATTTAGGATATTACTTTTATTAGTGAAGATAGTAAACACCAAAATTTTGCACAAAAATCTTCCCAATCCCTATATATATAGTGCGGAAAATTCTTACCTTATGTTGTTTATACTTTTCACGTATAGCATTCAAGGAACTGGCTTTGGTGTTGAGCTGCAAATCTACAAGTGCAAGAACAACAGTTTCAAGCTCTGAGGCTTTGTAGTTTGTATAGTACTCCAGAGTTAGATTCTGCATAATTAAAACATGGTTTTAACTAACTAATTCTCTTGGAAAACTGATTAAATATAAAAATATATTAAGCCGGAACTGAATAAACAAGAATATAGTTTTCAACTATGAAGCACGGACACTTGGCTGAGTTGCAGTGTCCGCGTATCGAACATATTTTGAACATGACATTCATTGACACTTGTCTGACACGTGTGTCTGCTGTGTCTAGCCTTGTCTTAATAAAAATAAAAATTTCTTCTCATACACGTTTTGATATACCTAAATACTATCACGTGTCAGTGTGTCCAGCCTTATTCTTAACATGTATTCTTGAAATAAGTTTAGAAATAATATATATTATAATTTATTAAAACAAAATATATTTTAAATACTTTATATAATTAAAAGAAAACATTAAAAACAGTTAAAAAAATATTTTATATTTTAATATCAATAAAATATCAAAATATCATTGTAATTTATCTAAAAAATACTTTATATTTTATATATATGTCATGTTCCCGTGTCTTGTAAAATTTTAAAATTTGTGTGTCCACGTGTCCCGTGTCATGTCGTGTCTCATGTCCTAGTCAGTGCATCATAGGTTTCCAATAAATTAGATACCATGAAAGTTATAAAACCTATGTAATGTTTGATTAGAGAGGCAAAAAATACAAACCAAAAGAGACAATGAAGACAGAGACACAAAAATTGTCTTTGTATCCTATTTCGTAGTGTAAGAAATAATTTTTTTAATATAAAATGTGGATATTAGTTAGAAAATCCTTTGAAACATTGAGGTGCATCATCTTGGATTTAAATAGTCACAAAAAAAAGCGGTTCATACCCATGGATGTTCTGATTGGTTTAAAGTCCATCTTGCAAGGAACACAGCAGATGCAGCTATAAGGGAAGGTAGAAACTGCAAGAAACTGTACTCAACAAGGGTAAGCTCTGCTAAATAATTTGCCAGGAATTCCAATTCGATGTGAGGAACCTGCGAAGAGATTGATGGTTTTGCTTTTAGAATCATGGTTTAATTTGTCTATAAGTGCTTATGATTTGATCTTATTTTCAATCAAATCCCTACTTAAAACATTTTAACATGTTCCATACATTAGAAATTTATAAGAACCTAATTGAAAATTGAATTCAAACAATAGAAATTTACATCATAGTTAAAGCTAGAATCATCTTATGTTAAATTGGTGGATAACAAGTATCATACCTTGTATGAAGATTGTGCTGCTTGGATGAATCTCCTGAAAGCCAAAGAAAGATCATCATAGATCAGTACTTCAGTGGAGCTTTAACTTTATGGCATTTTCCAATAAAAGGTGGATGTATATATATGTAGTACATATAATATACCTCAGAAATGTTTTGGTTGTTGGAACAGATAAATGAAAATGCAAAATGTTTAGAACTTCACTCTCCATTTTCAATACCTGTGAAAATGGCACTTATTAGATTATGCTTTATAGTTTATAAAAAACGTTCAAATTCAAGCCCTACTACAAAATATGCAATACCTCTTCTTTTGTGTAAGTGTTATCTGTGATGAAGCAAAATTCCTCCACTCTAGGAGCACAAATCTCTTCATACTTTCTTAAATCCAAAAGAAGTTAAGAAAAAAAAAAGTAAGACATTTTAGAATTTCCTAATATTATAGGAAGAATAGAAATGATATCTTATATTATCATTTAATGACTATCAACAAATTGCACCAGGAGTTACTAGAGTAAAACTAACAATGTCACAGAGAAGAGAGAGTATAATGAAAAAGTTATATTTGAGAAATCTATAAAATTACCAACAAATCATAACCAGAATATTTGAGTGACTGAAAAAATAATTATTATTAATTCATAATCGCTATACTAGTCATTATCAGTTTTATACTTTTACGCCTTTATCATCTTAAAAGTCAGAATGACTTGGTTTCTGTTATCATTTTCAATGCCATTTCATATTTTCATAAAGAAAAGAAGTGAAAACAATAGAATTTCATTTTCTATTTTCACTTTGTCCACCATGAAATCTTAAAAACATAAACCACTAAAAGTGAAAACAAAAACCATACAAAAATATCTATCCTTTAGAGATTAAGAAGTGCCCATTTATGAGCCTGTGGAATTCGCACTTACGATGCAATGAGCATGCAAGTAACACCAAGCAACTGGAGTCTTTGTTTCTGCATCAATTTTGCTGAGAGATACCTATCAATGAGGTTTACTGTAAGGTAAAGTGTGTCTGGAACCAAGTTATATTCCTCGGTAACCTGAAACATGATAAAGCAAACCCTTTAGCCAAAAAAAAGGGACTTATAACAGAAATGTAGATAATGTGCCAAGGTCATAAAACTAACCTCCACAAGCCAATCAATCAAAATTCCCCTCATGGTAGGACTGATATCTTGCTGCAACTCTCCCATGTAATTCGATATTGGTCTTCTTGAGAGCTGGATATACATTTAACAAAAGTTTATTGCCAAATCTTTTTTGTAATAAACCTTAGTATCATTCTGTTTTCTTGGCATTTTTATAATTAATTTCCCATGCTGCATAAGCATGGGTACACTATTCAAAAGGGCAGCTTGGGACACACATCCTACATCAAAGCAAGGTTTGGGAAAAGGTGGCACTAATGTCAGCTTAACCTGACAAATGCATTAGTGGCTAATCCCCTGGCTTGACTCTTGACCTAAGAACCAACTCAATCGTTGTTCCAAGGCTTGCCTTGCTTAGATTGGGCACCAATACAAGTAGAAAGTACCAAAATTTTGCAGAAACTAGGATACTATATTATATAGCATTATAAATTAAACAGTTATAATAAACATAAGTTCAAAAATGTGTAAAAAGAGATGAGATTTGAAAAAATATAATAGAAGTTAGTCAATCAAAGTAAAATCAAATAATTTCACAGCAACATGTGATGGTTAGTCTAAGGCTAATTTGTATTTACATCATTCTTTTATTATAATATTTAGACTAATAAGTTCCATACCAGTACCAATAACAGCAATTAAAAAATAAATTAAATTAAATTAAATTAAAAAAAATTCTATCATGCTGCAATGTTGATATTATTATTATGTCATAAAATAAAAGAACGCTCTCTGCTGTTTCAAGAAGGCTTGCTTATTTGGGACGTTATACTCTGAGAGAGCCTAACAATAATAATGTTATAATGCCCTTGAAGTGTGGCAGCAGAAAAGCAGAAGCAATTGAAGTTTACATCAAAACATTGTTTAGCAGAGGCTAATAGCAGTTGTCACCCGCTACATATAACTAAGATCACAAACCTCTGTGACACGAATATTATTGTATATTTCAGGTGCATAAGAACTCCAAACTTCAGGATCCTTTATCTCGGAATCAATGTCCACAATGGCCAAGCAATCTGATGCTCCTAGTTTCTCACAAATCATATCTATGTCTGCAACATCCAATCAAATGTGTGTTTAGATTAGCTTTTCTTTTCTATTCTAGGCAATCGGTATGTAGACCCTGTTACTAAAAATCCGATTAATCCATCTGAGGAAACTCAAGACCACTGGGAAGAGGACGAGCTTTGCCTACCACTCAATCAGCCATGTGTTGGTAGATTAGCTTATTTTGGATTCAAAAACAGTTTATCTTTTATAATCAACAACCTTCTGAGACAAGACAACTTTGACGGAGAGAGGGGGGGGGGATTATATCAAAAAAATCTTTTCAATACAGTGATACACCCATCAAGACTACGAAACATTAAGTGCAAGGTCCTGATAAACTATATAAACTAAGATATTATCTTTCTAGTGTATGATGCATCAATTTAGCTAGAAATGGGATCATTTCAAAACCTTTATTTGGAGAGCTCGGACCATCAGATTTCGCAGTGTCTTGCACCGAAAGCACGTTGTCTGCTATACCATGTTCTCTTATGCTATTGGACATACAATGTTCACCAGTGGTGTCATGTGATTCTACCATCCTTATTGTGGATACTTCTTTAGTTAACTTTGCTCTAACATCCCCTTGTGATGTTGAAACTTCAAACGAGACATTTGAAGCCAGTTTTGTGTTTTTCTTCTTATTAACTCTTCTTGCCTACATATTGGACATTGAACCAGCACCACCATTTGAGAATAGAAAGATTAAACATACTTGAATCGATTATGAGTGAGGAAGTACAGGACAATGATATATGAATTAGAAGTATTTGCATTTTCAAATATTTCTTTCGATGTAATAAGACATAACTGAATGTCTATATAAAACATTTACACTCAGACTGTATCAAAAAGAGATTTATAATACATTTTTATTTTACAAAATTTACATTATGAATATAATATATCTTAGTATCTTACTAATGATAATACTTATAATTATATAACTCTTATGACCTTCATAATGAACATTCACTATGCATCACCAACTGAAACTTACAGGGACATTGAAGCCTATACTTACATAAATTCGCAACTTTGTAGAACTCAACGAATCAATTATGAGCGGGAAAATAAAGACCGATGAATCAGATATAGTTTCATTTCCATTTTTTTTAAGGAAAAAAGACTTATAAATCTAATTCTACATTTGAAGGTACAGTGAAGCCTTTTTCATGCATACCTGAAATGTTGAAGCATTACTACAGATGTTAGTTACATCATTAAGCACTTGTTTTCTCTTATCCAGGGGATCAACAACTACAGAAGTTTTGTTCTCATCAGAACCTGTTCTTGTGAAACTTCCTCTAAGTACATGTTTCTGCTCATTTTTAAATGATGGTCTTGAGTAGGGTGGTATCCCTCCAACTGATCCTAAGACCTTAGCCCTCGCTCTTGTGATTCGATGTGGACGCTCTTCGTCTTTGGCACTGGCTGCTTTATTTGCTTTGTTCATTCTTATGTGCCTAGAAGAAGAGCAACCCCAAGTGCCTTATACGAAAATCTTGCTCATACCTGTTTTTCAATAATTAAGTTACCATAAGATAACAGCAACAGAAAATAACAGTGCCAAAGATTGTAAATAAACAAACAGAAATAAAGCCTTGTAGCAGCAAAAGAAAAATATCTCCTAATATTTCAATCATAGTTTGGTAACTAGAACGTCAGTATAGGGATAGTTACATCGTTCGTTTCAAGACATTCTTCGCTACTTTTTATGTACAAATTCTAAGTATTCTTTTATAGAGTATTCGGTATACGTAGGCAGGTAAATAAGAGAACCAATATAACTATGATTACTCTGTCTAGTTAATGTATGAATTACAAAAATTAAGGTACCCTTCAAACATTAAGAAGCCTAATTCTTGAATAACATGCTTGTTAAGTGATAACATATCATTCATTACTCACTCACCCGCCCACTCATACATCAACATCTTACCAAAACACATAGATATGCAACATTAGAGGTCATACCATTGTGCTACTCTTTTGTATTATAACCTCCTCCCCTCCCGCTATGCCATCAAGTGATAAAACATCATGACAAATTATTTTTAGTAATTGCAATATTTCTTTGATTTCTTGACTTGATTGAACCATTAAACAAGCTTTTAAAACCAATAAAAACAAAAATTGAATTGGCTCCTTGATAGCTACATCATAACCCCCACCATAGTCAAAAGTCAAAACCCAAAAGAAAAAAAAAAATGAAAATTGTAAAGTAAGGCATGGTCCCAAAGTCTTATCCTTCCTTGTTCTTCCTTTTCTCAATTTTCCTTTTTCTCCTTTGCCACTGACCAAAATTGATTTACCCAAAGCAAATCTCACGTAAAATCAAAAGCAGATTCTTTCACCAAATTTTATCTAAATACAAGGTAATGCAGCTCAATCTCCAGATCTACACAAAACAATTAAAAAGGAAAAAACACTTTCCCTGAACGCTCCAAAACAAACTCTAACCCTAAAATTAGATTAGACCACAAATTGAAGCTTACTGATCAATTAACTATGTATCGTACTAATAGATGCACATAGATACATGTATTTATGAGATAATGCAGCTGAGCGTACCTATTTGGCAAGCTCATGCAATAACCTTCAATGGCGGATATATATAGATAGATAGATACATGCGAGAGTTGAGAGTGATCTATGCTGATATAAAGGTAGAGAGGAGCGTTGGTTTTGTGAGCGGGACAGAGGCACAGTTCAAATAAACAAAAAATAATATTAAAAAAATGAAAAGAAAGAAGAGATCAAGAGAAGACAGAAGTGAAGCAAAAAAGACAATTAATGCAATTTCAACCCTCCTCTTTTTCTCCCGTTTTTGTCTATGCTTTAATGGGGTGATGCCTTTTCAATTTCATTTCTTTAATACACGTGAACCAAATTCACCGTATACACGTCAGATTATGATTATAGTAGTATTAACTTAGTTTTCTACTTTAAGAAATGCTAGAAAGTTATTAAAATTTTTTATTTTTAATTATTAATTAGTTATTAATTTTTAAAAATATATAACAAAATATATTTTTATATTATTATATTAAATAAAAAATATTAAAAAATTATTAAAATTTATTATTTTTAGTCATTCTTTAGTTTTCAATAATTAAAAATATGAGATAAAGTATTTTAGGCCGTGTTTGTTTTCAAAGACGGGATACTGAGACAGTGACGTAAAGACACAAAATTATTTTTGACAGATAAAATATAGACAGAGATATTATATCTAAAGACATTAACAAAGGACACAACTTATTTTTTATTTTTTCTTTTATTATTTTTGTTAATTTTTCATAATTATATTTTTTATTATTATATTTTTCTTCTCATAATTTTTTACAAAAAGAATAAATTAAATTTTTATAATTTGTTATACTTTATTACCAAACAAAATACAAAAATACTAAATTTCATGTCTCTCTTTTTTATTATGTCTTATTTTCATTATTTTGTTTTATCTTGTTCTCAAAAATAAATGCAGCCTTATTGAATTGCTAAAACAAAGATTAAAGAAATTGAATTGATGGCTAAGTGATAGCCACAACTAATAAATTTTGATAACTTTTAGTATTTTTCTACTAAAAACATTAAATTAATGACTAAATGATGATAAAAAATAATAAATTTTGATAATTTTTTAACATTATTAATGTAATCAAATTATTATTATGTGGATATATAATTCTCCCAATATAGAATATAGAAATAGATGGATTTTTTACTTATTATATTTATCCATTTATGTAATTTTTTATATATTTTTTTATTTAATGTCTATTTATAAGATGTATTGGTGATTTTATAGACAATTTACTTATTTCATGTAAATTTTCCTTACGTATTTTTCATAAGTTATCCCAAAATTACACATATTGATAAAAAAATATATTTATTTTATTTATATAAAAAAGTCTAGAAATAAATAGATAAGCATGAATAATTTAAATATGATTACATTTAATTTGTTATGTCTATTTATTATAAAATTTAGTGGTGATTTTATAGATCATTTATGTATTTTATGTAAAAAAAAAATCGTATTTATCATAAATTATAACAGAATTACATATATTGATAAATAAAATATTATTTTATTTATAAAATCTAAAAATAAATGGATAAGCATGGATAATTTAAATATGATTACATTTTTTATGTCTATTTATAAAGTTTATTGGTGATTTGATAATTTTATGGCTAACTAACATATGAAAAAATATCCAAAAACAATAATCAGATTTTTTTTTTTTTGAAAAAATATAACATCTTTTGCCGAAAAAGAAATATTGTCTTTGTTCAGTTTGTTGTGATGCCTCTTTGTCTAAGAGGTGATTTTGCAACCTAGAGCCTAAGACTTTAGTTTAATAGTAAATTGTGATATTTCTTAAGATACTATAGCCGAATTCGAAATTTTGGTTGAGGTTAAAAAGTGGATAGAAATTTTTAAATATTACGTATATAAATATATTTTGTGTGTGAGTTTATAATATTATAATACTTAGAATTATGAAGTATTTAATCTATAAAAAAATTTGACTACAAGAAGTTAGAAACTAATAAATTAGTATTTCAATACTAAGATGTTATCAAGATTTTAAGAACGGTAAAACAAGATATTTTAAGGAAAAATAAACATAGTTGTCAGAACCGAACCAGTGATCGAACCGGTCAGGTTACTGGGTCACTGGGTCACTGGTTCAACCGGTGGGTCATTGGTTGAACCGATAAAACCGGTCGTACGTAAATAAAAAATATAAAATAGAAAAAATTGAATAAAGTGACAATTAGGTCCATCCTTAAAATTTTTTACTTCAAATTAATTAGCCCTTGAAAAAAAATAAAATATCAATTTAGTCCTTCAAGATAGCAAACGATGAACACATTACGTCCCTCCATTAATTTTTCATGTGAAATTTAGTGGTGATGTTTAGATGTCCCTACTAATTAGTCTTAAGTTGAAATTTTCGAAGACCTACTAATTCAATACTCTAAAAAATTTAAAATAAATATCTTTACTAACATTTTAATATGTAAATGTAAATATTAAAATATTTGATATTTATTTTAATAATTGTATAAAATTTAAAGAATTAAAAAAAATGAGTGTAAAACAAAAATTAAATTAAATAAATATAAAATAATTTAGTTGTGTATGTATATAATATATAAAATAATTAGCTCATAAAATCCCAAATGAACAGCTAGCTTGGTGGTATTCTTTATCCTTGTCTAGCAAGGAGACCCAGTTTCAAAACCCACTGGATGCATTTTTGAATATTTGAGCACCATAGGACTGGCCGGTTCACGGATTGCATCGAACCGGCCGGTTTTGACCGGTTTCGTCCGGTTTGTGACGAACCGCCCGGGTTTAAACGGTTTGCTTCCTTCTTCGGTCTAAAGTTAAAACCGAACCGGCCGGACCACCGGTTCACCGGTTTTCCGGTCGAACCGGCCGGTCCGGTCCGGTTCTTACAACTATGAAAATAAATGTTTGCAACGCAAAAGAATCTTGAAATAAAATAGTTATTTTGATATTATACCTAATATCACATTTTATTGAACATATACATCACACACAAAAATGTCAAACATTTTCATTACAGGAACAACGGCTTAATAACTTCACAATTTTATTGCAATTTACTTTTGTGTTTTAATCTATTTTTTTATTGAAGTTATAATTTGTAAAGTAAATTATTGAATTTTATTATTTTATTATAAAATTTTATTGGTACTAAAAGATTTAAGTAGTGGGCAGTTTTATCTATATAAAAGTCTTTATCAAGAGAAGAGGGATAATGAATGGCATATTTTGAACTTAAAAATTGAACAACAAATCCTCCAAAATATGTAATACTACAGAACAACAAAGTCTAATCTTGCCCATTTTTTTGTGTATATCATCATGCTAAAATACACTAGACATAAAAATGCTTATTATATGAGCAACGAATTACCTACTTTATTATAATATATGTATGATAAAATAATTTAAATATAACATGTTTGTTCTTACAATGCAGAAGTTATATATCTATATATGTTAGAGAAATGCAGGACGTGCGTCCAAACATTTTTTGAACTAAATATTTAACTAATTTGCATGTTTTCTTTTTTTTTGTTAGTATGATTGTTGTCATCCTACTGATATTCTTTTTTTTCTCCTATACATACATTAATTTTGGTATAAAACACAAAAATTTAGTATATAACATACAAATTTTTAAAAAATTACATGTCTAAGATATTAACATCTGTATACAGCACACAAATCTTAGTATACAACATAAAATTTTTAAAGATCACATATCCAAAACATCTACACTTAGTGCATGTTTGGGCACCATTATTTTGTTAAAAAAAAATCTTTTTTCAATGAAAAAAGATCTTTTTTTATTTTTTAACGTGTTTGGCAAATTTCTAGTAGTAAAAATAAAAACACTAGTAAAATCAAAAAAAGATCTTTTTTGAGAAGCTGTAATTTACATCTTTTTTTAAAAGATCTTTTTTCCTTAAAAAAAAGATATTTTTCATGTAATAAATAAATAAAAAAGTACTTTTATATTGTTATACCCAAACATAATTGATAGATAAAAAGACCTTTTTACATGAGATATCCAAACATAAAATTACTTTTACTTTTCTATAAGATCTTTTAAAAAAAGATAACTCAAAAAAAGATCTTTTCTTAGAAGTGCACCCAAACAAGCCCTTAATCAATGAAATATGCAAACACATGAATTTTGGTGTACATTACAAAATTTTTGATACATATCACAGAATTTTGATGTGCAGTACACAAATTTTTAAAAGTCAAAACATTGACTCACTAACAAATAAAATACATTCACAATAAAATTTGATAACAAATTGAAGAAATTAATTCTAATTCTTAAGAAAATTACTGTAACTTTGTAAGAAGAACACTGGTTGTGAATTGTGATCTCAGTTCTCAACTGAGTTGTCTACCTTCAAAAAAAAAAAAAAAAACTCAGTTGTCTACCCCCATACTCCTTCCTCCTACTGGTAGCAGCTTCCTGCCCTAACTTACACCCACACAAACTCTCTCTCTCTCACTTTCCAGAGACAGACAGAGAGTGCAACCCAATGAATCCGCTAACCCTAGTGAAGCGCATTCAGAGCATCAACTCCAAAGAAGCCTCTCTCGGAATCGGCGAAGATGCTTCCTGGCACGCCAAATACAAAGAATCCGCTTACGTCTTCGTCGGCGGCATCCCCTTCGACCTCACCGAGGGCGACCTCCTCGCCGTTTTTGCTCAGTTAATCATTCCCTTTACGCTTTCATTTTTTACCTTTTTTCCCCTTGTTAATTTTAATTTTAATGTTCATTTGTATTTGGTTAAACTCAGGTATGGGGAAGTTGTGGATGTTAATCTCGTTAGGGATAAAGGTACCGGAAAATCCAAGGGTTTTGCCTTCCTTGCTTATGAAGATCAAAGGAGCACTAATCTTGCTGTTGGTGAGACTTTACATTTTCAATTTTTATATTTTTGCACAAAAAATCACTTAGATTTTATCATGAGTTTTATCTATCAAGGTAGCTCATGCTGTTACATAATGAAAAGAAAAGAATAGAAAGGCTTAGACGTTGTTATTGTTGTTTTTTATGGTGTGTCTGTTTACAGTTTTTTGTGTTCTCTGTCTCAGATAATCTGAATGGAGCGCAGATTTTGGGTAGAATTATTAGGGTGGATCATGTTGATAAGTATAAGAAAAAGGAAGAGGAAGATGAAGAGACCGAGCGCCAGAAGAGGGAGGCCCGAGGTGTCTGTAGAGCTTTCCAAAGAGGGGAATGTACTCGCGGCGCTTTTTGCAAATTTTCTCATGATGAGCAAGTAAGTTCAACCATTATATTATGCTACAATGCACCCGGTTTTATTATGCATATTAATCCGATAGTTCTAAGTAAAGAGGAATCTATAAGGACCACGAATGTTTAATGGTTTTAATTAGAAATACGATTTATGATAGCATACTAGGATGTTATATAATCCATAACCAACCCCACCTAGTGGGACAAGACATAGTAATTGTTATTTAGTTCATGTATTGGGATTAATTTGTGAAAAATGAAACTTATAATTAAATATTTTGGAATGATACCCCAGTGAAGAGAGCACAACACCGAAGAGTCTTATTGTACCTTCTATTACCAAAAACTTAACCTGATAATTTCTAGGAATATGCTTCAGTAACAGGAACATCAATGGCCATGTTAAGCAAATCTTCTAAGTTCTAAGCAGACCAGTGCACAATGTTGGTCAAAGAAGTTGCACAGATAATTTAAAAACTGTGACTGAAGCCTTGAACAAAATTTAGCTATTGCCTATATTCTGATTATTGATATATACCTTAAATGAGAAATTTGTTTTCGTTGTAATTAAGTTCTATTTTGCAATTTTTTGGGGGTTGGTTCAACTTGGTTTATCTGAACATCAATTTTTCCAAATAGTTCTTGTGTTGTTGATGTAAAATTACCAGCAATGGGATCTTAAAGAATGAATAAGTTAATTGGGTAACTTTTTCTTTGTTTATATAGTGGACTTGGAATAAATAGGAATTTTAATTGATAAAGTGATTACACTTGGTTCACTTATCATAAAGTATAATGGTAGACAGATCTTCTCAGCTCTAACTAGAAGTCTTCACTCATTTTCTTACCTTGTTTTCTCTACTTTCATTATTTACTTACTCTTCACTTTTGCTTTGCATACAATTGGGCTTTTGAAGTTGTTTATGGTATAAATGACGATTTTGAAGCTGTCCTGTTACAATTTGATATGTTTGAGTGATTGGTTGTCTTTGTTGTCGTTATTGGTTTATCCAGAGAGCTGCAAACACTGGTTGGGGTCAACGTGAGGATGACACCCCAAAATGGGGTCATGACAAATTCCAGGGTCCCAAAAAGGAGAGACAATCTGGCAACAACCAATTAAATCGTATTCCTGAAAGTAGAGATAGAGATTCACGCCCCAGATCCCATGACAATGAGAAAGGATCTGACAGCCAACCCAAGAGAAGTGAAAGAAGAGAGGAGATGTGGAGGCGGCATGATGATGATCAGGGGAGAGAAAATAACAGTAGAAGGGATGAAAAGAGATTTAAAAGGCATGAAGATGAGGATAAACTTGAAGGAAGAGATTATAACAGTAGAAGAGATGAAAAAAGATCAAGAAGGCATGAAGACGATGAGTCTGAACATAGGTCTAGAGAAGATCGATTTAGGAGAGAGGGGAAAAGATTTAGAAGGAGTGGTTTTGATGATATGGAACCTGAACCTAGAGATCATTGTAGAAGGGAAGACCAGAGGTCGACAAGACCAGATGATGTTGAGTTTGATCACAAGTCTAGGGATTCTAATGCAAGGGAGGATAACAGACCCAGGAAGCAAGATGACAATGAGTTTCCAGGTCAGCCAAGAGAATCAAGAAAGTACAATGATGATGATTTTGCTGGTAACAGGGAAGAAAGGAGATCAAGAAAGCACGATGAAGAAGATTATGCACCACGGTCAAGAGAAGACTATGACAAGAAGCGGGAAAACAGATCGTATAGAAACGATTCTGATCGATCGGACCCAAAAGGAAGAAATGATTTTGATAGGAGAGACGAGAAGAGGTCAAGAAGGTAAAAGCGATTTGAGGCATGGGATATGGGCACCACAGTCCATTGTTACGAGGAGAAATGAGTATATTGGTGTGTTAAACATCATCTGATAAACCGAAATTTGTTTCAGTGCTTATAATATTTCCACGGTTACTTTGTTTGTCACATGATTACTCCCTCTATGCTGTTAGCGCCGTGATGAATTTCCTTTGGATGTGGTGAGTTTTGATAAATATTGTGTTTGGTTCAATCAGCTCCATCTATCAATGCTAATGCATAATGAATATTTACATATATGGTTTACATCTGTTACTCATGCTATCATATTTTAAATTTCTCTACAGGCTTGAAAATAGTGAAGGCAAAGCTGTTATTTTTATTAACTTCGGTCTCTCTGACTTTGGTAATTGGTACTGAGTTCATTTATTGCTGAGTCTTCATCAATGGAGTAAAAAAATCACTCATTTGGTTAGCAAAATATCTGCAATATTAACAATCATACTTAAGACATTTTCAGGTAACTTAGGGCTTAGATCTTTTACCATAAAGGGCTAAAATTGAAAAGCAATATAGAATTGATAGAATAATAGTAGTAGTTACTCAAATAAAATCTTGATCAATAAACTACTACAACAATTTTCAACTCATTTCACTAAAGAATGGCTTAGACAGGCCATAGCCATTTAAATAATTTAGCTTCGTATGTTGATTATAAGAAAGCACCAACACCAAATACAACAACAGCTATTGCCCATTACTTGCTGCCTTTCATATTATTAATAAGTTCTCCCAGCGATGTGAAAGAAGACCCACCTTTAAGGACAGCTTTTTTAGCCATATTTTTCATCTCTTTCACCTTCTTATGCACCACATTATCTCTGTCCATCAATTTTTTCAACCCATTTTCTATCTCATCTGCCATTATAACATCACTACCAGTCCTATAATCCAGTCTCATCTCCACTGCTAACCCAAATTCTTTAACCATCCGAAAAGCATTCAACTGTTGTTCCGCATAGATAGGCCATGTCAATATCGGCACCCCAAACCATAAGCTCTCCAAAATAGAGTTCCACCCGCAATGCGACACAAAGCCACCAATGGCCTTATGAGCAAGAACCTCCACCTGTGGTGCCCAACCACATATCATTCCTCTGCCTTCCATCCATTCCAAAAACCCTTCTGGTAAGGTTCTATCTGTATTGTCCGAGTTTGGCGGCAAGCACATAGCCCACAAGAACCTAATTCCACTGTGCTGAAGCGCCGTCGCTATTTCTCTTGTTTGAGAGGGACCAAAGCTTCCCATGCTCCCAAAACATAGAAACACAACAGAAGAATCTGGCTGCTCATCAAGCCATTTCAATATCTTGTCATGCTGCATTTGGTCTAACTTCGGATTCGGATGACCTTTGATATCAATCAAAGGACCAACAGCATAGATAGGAGTTGTTTTTACATCAGACAGCGCATCAATAGCATGCTTTTCTACCTCATAAAAAGAATTAACAATGATCCCTTTGGTGTCTTTGAACCTCTGAGCAAGCTTATAATATGCAGCATATCCATCTCTATTAAATGCAGGACTAGGTAAAACATTTGAAGGAACTGGACTAGATATACCTGGAATCAACAAATCAGTATCAGAATCGGTGAACGGATCATCGATTTTGCGTTCGAGGAGAGCAACATTGAGAGCAGTAAACCCAACATTTGATGTCATGAACATGTAAGAAGGGACACCAAGTTCTTTTGCCACATCAACCATGGGCAAACAGAAGTAATCCATGACCAACCCAATAACAGGGTTTGAATCAGAGTCATGATAAGATGACAACATCTTTTGTATAGTGTTCTTCACATGGGGTTTGAGGCTCTCCATGAAGACTAAGATGTAGTGTTCTACTGATTTCATTAGAACCTCCTGCGGTGGCGGCTCTACTTCAGGGATATCAATGAGTTTGATCTGAGGCCATGAGGATACAACCGATTGGATGTGTGAATCTGCACAGGGAGCGAATGGGAACTTGATGTAGAGGATTGTGATAGAGAGGTCATTGTCATAGTTGATTAAGATCTTTGCAAGTTCAAGAGCTGAAACTAAATGGCCAAATCCTGGAGTGGGAAGGAAGATCAACTCTGCTCTATTGGTCTCCATTATCTCAATTCTGTGTGTGGTGGGAGATGATTTCTTCCGCTTATGTTTCACCTTAGCTTTTATAATCATACATAAAAAGGTGAAACAACGTTATAGATCCCTTTGTCTTATTGTCGGAAAATATTCATTTAACAAACACTACTGAAGAATTTTTCTCCATCACACAAGACAAGTGGGAAATGATGATGACACCTTTCACTTTCACGGTTAGGTTTCATTATTTTTTATGTAAAGCAAGTATGGAGGGTCATTAAGTTGTCAACTAACTTGGAATTTATGGTTAGCGGACCCTGCTTACTGTGCAATCTGTCTCCACATAACCTTATCTTAAGAAGAGGCTACATGCATTCCACGTTTTTTTTAATAATTTAATAGAATATAATTTTTATTAAAATGTGTAATGTGTAGATAAATCACAATTTTAAATACACATTGTACATTTAGGATACACAGCCTAAAAAACCAATACTAACACAAATCGAATACTGTGTATAAGGAATATGATATATTATATAAAAAACAAGAAAATAGTTGCACCTAAAATATGATACAATTGTGTGGTTGTACATAAAGTGGATGATGAGTATTGAAGTATGGTAAGAAAGAAATTTTAGCTAATATAATCGGCATATGTGTATATTTATGTATGAGTCTCTATTCTCTATATCTATCTTACTATTCTCTATTTTTCTCCTTCTTTGTACATATGGTTAGTAATAATTTTTTTTTTTGGAAAAAACTCTGCGTACAAGCGATTAGGACTTGTAAGTATTACAAGTCAATTAAACTCTAACCCCCAAAATTCGCTGCAAGTGCTATATCCCTTACACGCGCTACATCCCTTCTTTTTCTCCTTCTTTTTTGATCGTTCTTTTCTCATCCTTTCTCACTGGTTTGTTCTTCGTCGTTGACGTTAGTTCCTCCACATACTGTTACGGCACATTTTCATTGCACCTTCTTCTTCTTCTTGCTGCACGTTCTTCTTCCTCTTCCTCTTCTTCTTCTTCTTTTCTTTTGTTTCTTGCCTTCTCTTTCTCATTCTTCATTTACGTGCTTTTCTCTCTGTTTTCTTTTTTCGTTATTCTCGATTTCTATTATTTTTTGACATCAAACTCTGAAATCGTTTTTGAAGAAGAAGAAGTAGCAGAAGATGAGGAGGAGAAAGAGAAAGAGTTCTGAATTATGCATGATTTTGGGTGTATTTCTTAAATCCTTTGGGTGTATTTTCTTTGGATGAATTCCTGTAACCGTTTGGGTCTATTTCTGTAATCTCTTAGGTGTATTTTATGTAATCGTTTGGGTGTATTTCTGTAATCTCTTGGGTGTATTTTATGTAATCGTTTGGGTGTATTTCTGTAATGCCTGCCATTTTTTCTGAAATGAAAAATACACCCATAGATATCAGTAAGATACACCCATAGATATGAGTCAGATACACCCATAGATATCAGTCAGATATCACTCAAATACACCCAAATGATTACAGAAATACGCCCAAAGGATTACAGAAAATACACCCAGACGGTTACAAGAATTCACCCAAACGATTATAGGAATACACCCAAAGGGTTACAGAAAATACACCCAAAGGATTTAAGAAAATACACCCAAAATTCGTTGAAGTACATCTTATGCATAATTCAGAACTCTTTCTCTTTCTCCTCCTCATCTTCTGTTGCTTCTTCTTCTTCAAAAACGATTTTATCATGAAAAATCGAAAAAAAACGAGAAAACAGAGAGAAAAGACGTAAATGAAGAAGAAGAAGAGGAAAACGAGGAAGAAGAACGTGCAGAAACGAAAGAAAAGGAGAAGAAGAAGAATAAGAGGAAGAAGAACGTGCAGCAAGAAGAAGAAGAAGAATTTCAGAAACCATGAAAATCGAAAAAAAACGAAGAAGAAGAAGAAGAAGAAGAAGAAGAAGAAGAAGAAGAAGAAGAAGAAGAAGAAGAAGAAGAAGAAGAGGAAGAGGAAGAGGAAGAGGAAGAGGAAGAGGAAGAGGAAGAGGAAGAGGAAGAGGAAGAGGAAGAGGAAGAGGAAGAGGAAGAGGAAGAAGAAGAAGACGAAGACGAAGACGAAGAAGAAGAAGAAGAGAAGAAGAAGAAGAAGAAGACGAAGAGGAACCGTTTGAGTGGGGCGCGTGTAGTTACGCTCCATTCAAAATGAGTTAATGCGCGTGTTAATGAAGTTTAGGCTGATAACTTGTAAAACTTGTACGGCCTTTTTACTTGTATGTGTAGCAGGCCCTTTTTTTTATAGTTTATTCCAAAAGATTTACAAAAAACGGTAAGAAAAGGGTGATATTTGAGTGCAATATAATTTGATGCTACGCATTTATCGTCTTGATCCTTTAGATTCGTCAAAAAATATACTCTTAAACAACATGGAGGCAATAAATTTAAAGAAAGTTGGGAGAGTTGTATAGAAAACATTTTCAGTCGAAATTGATTAGTATTTTGAGAATTTTTTAATAGGGTATTTTTTTTGTCGAAGCTAATCAGCATGTGAGGGTAATGTGCAACGTACATACTAAACAACGTAAGTAGTGGTTGTCGGCCGTCCTCTTCAATCTTATAGGAAGTCCCAGTAGCAGCAATACTGATTCACTTTGCCAAACCTCCCAATAGTGTCGAAGAAGACAATAATAAATCTGATTCGAATTATGTTGCTAAAATCGGGTCGTCTAAAAAGAGTGATTCTTCTGAGGAGTAAGTGTCGAAAATTCCAACTGGTAGGGTGCTTGGCTTCTTCTTCCTTTTCCTTTGGCCATTTTACAATTATCGGATGTTCCAAGTCATTATCATACTCTTAATTTGGATGCAATGCAATTAAATGATCCTTTTAACTTTGACAAAGAACAAGATTACAACACAGATAATGTCGTAAAATTTTGAGTGGGCCATAGGTTTAGGAGTAGAGACGCTATTCTCATGATAGTGAAAAACTACAACATTTAAAAGAATGCTAAATACAGAATTTTGAAATCGAATAGAAGAAAATACCATTTTCGAATTAAGCAATTATTTACTGGGTGTTTATAGAATTTTTGTATAACACTTTGACAAAATTTAAACTACTAATAAATATAATATTTTATAATTTATAAAATTAACAAATAAATATTGATTACATTAACTACTTAAATTGAATTACAACTGATTATTAAAATAAATTAATCTAACATATTATTATTCTCACACTTTTTTAATTAATTAAATTAAATTATTCTAATATATCAACTAAAATTAAATAAATCAAAATATTTTAATACATCAACTAATTAACTAATTAAAATAAGAGATAGACAAACTAATATCAAAATTTAATGCTTCCGTTACGTGCCACATTACATTTATTCTGTTAATATCCCTTGAGCAAATATAATTCCAGCACTTCATATATACTTTTAGTATTAAAATTAAAGTGTGCCCAAATTTTTCAAAATTTACAAAACCTCTCAAATGAACAAACATCTTGACTATATAGCTTAAGATAGGGGAATAATGGGTCGGGTGAAATCGGATTCATCTTTACCCGAATTCGATTCTAAATAATGACTGAGTCTATTTTTGAGACTCTTACCCATCTTTAAATCCGGTGAAATAATAGTACTTTCAGGTCACACTATAATTAGGTCTAAATCGATAAAGTTCAGACTTCGATAAATTTTATGTCAAAAAATTATGATGTATTTATTTATAAAGAAGAAAAAATATACTTGTTATCAAGAAGTTGATATCCATATTTGAATTTGAATTTGTCTATAAATTCTAATTTCGTGCTTCTTTGATTTATTTTCTAATTCAACTAAGTGTGATTAAAAATAAAATAATAAATTTATAATTAATATAACATAGTATTAGAATTAATTTAAAATATATATACTTTTTTTAGTCTTCTTAGAATGCACATGGGTCGGATGAATTCGAGTTTGCCTTGACCCGGACCCGAACCTAAATAATAACCGGATCTACTTTTGAGATTCTTGTCCGATCCTATATCTGATGAACTCACACTAAATTAATCCCTAAAGTGTTCGGATCCTGACCGAGCTTTCGAGCCGGACCAGACCATATATACCCTAGCTTAAGATATATGTATCTCGAGGATTGAGATTCGAAAACCACTAAAAATGTATTTTGCGTTCACATTCCTATTTTCGATATTTATTTTATATCTCAAATATACTTAAAATCTGTAGAGTTAATACTTAAAATGACTCCCAAAATTTGATCATTGATTCAGTTTGATCCTCTAATTTTTAATTGACCAAATTTATACCCTAAAATTTTAAGGCGTGACTCAAATTGGTCCTTCTGTCCAATTCTATCAACAGAGTGATGACATGGCACCCAAACCTCACCACATGCCTCTCCTTCTTCCTCTTACCATCGCCATCACCACCTCCCCTCTACCAACACCCTCCCTCTTCCAACAAACAACAACATTCACAACCTACTAACACCCACACATTTTCACTGCCACTTAAGAAGAGTCTTTCTATTATCTGATCCTTCTCTTTCTCACCATCAGTATCACCATCTTTCCTCTATCAACGTCCTCCCTTCCCAACAAACAATATTAACAATCACTAACATTAACAAATTGAAGAGAAATAAAAAAGAAAAAAAATATAATACTACACTTTAGTCTCTCTTAATAAGAATACAAAGATGAGTGCAATGGGTAAAGGTGTTTCTGAGGGTGCTTCGAATTTGGGACAATGGGTGGTGTGACCTTGTGATTGATGGTAATATTGGGAATGAATTGCTCAACATGTATGCTAAGTGTGGTTACATGAAAATGGGGTTCAAGATTTTCAACATGATTGTGCGTAAGGATGTTATTTCTTGGGGTGTCGTTATTTGCGGCATGGCGATGAATGGTCAGTTGGTCACGGTAAGCAAGCATTACAGCTCTTTTCATAAATGGTGGTTCATGGTGTTACCTCTAACGATGTCATATTCATTGATTTGCTGTCTATTTGCAATAATGAAAAATGGTGAATGTACGTGTTATACTCTTAAAAACTATGGCGGTGAAAATGTGTGGATGTTGGTGAGTTGTGAATGTTATTGTTTGTGGGAGGAGAGAGAATATTGATAAAGGGGAGGTGGTGAGGCAATGATAAAAAGAAGAAGGAGAGACATGTGGTAAGATTTGGATGACACGTCATCATTCCAGTAACGGAGTTAGACGAAAGGGCCAATTTGAATTACGCCTTAAAATTTCAAGATATAAATTGAGTCAATTAAAAATTTAAAAGTTAAATTGAGTCAGTAGTCAAATTTTAAAGGTCATTTTAAATATTAACTCAAAATTTATAATATAAAACTTAAGTCATATTCAATTAATTAGGTACTTTATATTTTCTTCTGTGATATGAGTCTCAGTATTTAGAATATGTCATATATATATATATGATCATTTACCTTTTTTTAATAAAAATTATATTTTATTAATTTAAATAAAAAAATTCTAAATTCCACATGGAATTGAAATCTTGTTTATTTATTTGTTTGGCTAGATACAAAAGTATAATCCTACCTGGCTAGATACTTATTGTTGGAAAATATTCTTCTTTGTTACGGCAATTTTTTTCCCCGTTCTTTTTATATCTTGGCTTAATAACAAGTATTAAATTATAATTATAAAAATAAAGTAAATTAATAAATAATTAATTATAAGTTAAAAAGATTAAAAAATTAAATCTTATAATTTTAAAAAATAAAAATATTTAAAATACGAATTAAAACGTTAATTTTAAAGATTTTGACTCAAAATTGGATTAACGGACTAAATCGAATGAATCGGATCTAAATAGGCCCAAGCCTACTCACCTAGCTCCATATATAGTCTCCATCAATCTTCTTTTCGCCTTCTCTTTCATTATTCCCGCTGAGAAAGAGAAGAGAAGAGCAATAACCTAATTTCTTTTTACCTCCAATTTTATTTTCACATAACTTTTAATTTGGAGTTCCGATTAACGAGATGTTTGTGGCCATGCAATCGTCTCGAGGTCCTCTTCAATTTTATCCAAACAAAATGGTAAGAAACTTTATATTTTGTTTTCAATTTTCTCTTCCATTCAGAATTTGCATTTTGGTTAAGGGTATTAAGTGATTCTCATTATTTTGGTGAAATCTATCCTTAGATAATTGTTGAATTTTACCCAATCATCAATAGGTAAGGTAAGAATACTCTAAACCCTTGTGAATTGATGAATTGGTAAACCCTAGCATTGATAAGATAAAATTATATGAAATTAGGGTGAATATTATGTTGATTGAAACCAAATTGGTGAATTGGAGTACTTCGAACAAAGCTTTGGTGGCTGGAACTTATGGAAGTTGTTTGAGAGTTTTGGAAGCTTGAAGTTTGGTGTTTTGAGCTTTGGGAGAAATCGACCAAGATATAATTTTGGTTTCTTGTAGATGATATATAATGTTGCGTGAAAACTTAGGCTAGTTGTCATAGGATAGGATTGAATGCTCTAAATTGCAGAAAACCAGAATTTCTAGTTTGGGTGCCCATGTACCCTATCATACGCACGCACAGAACAAGACATGTGACGAGACTTGTGCGTACACACACCCTGAAAATTTACAAGTTGTGTGTACGCATAACAATAATGCTTACGCACAGGCTGGGAATTCATTCTGGTGCGTGCGTATGCATAGCAATGATGCGTACACACAAGACCTATTTTTCACACAAAACTCTATTTTTTAAATGTTTGACCTTTTAGAAAAACTTGTAAATTTTCATAATCCCTGTTTAAGGTCTGATAGCTAGTTTTTTTTAGGTTTCGGAATAAGAGCGAATCTATATTGAGCGAGTTAAATTGAGATTGAAGGAGATTGTGAAGTAATGAATTGAGTTAAAAATGAGATGCTGAACGAGTTATGTGATGAAGACGATTATGATATTGTTGAATGAGGTGATGATGATGAGAATTATGTGTGTGAGCATATCTATGAATATTGAGATGTTGAGTTATGAAAGGGATAAATATGATAATGAGAATGATTGATTATGATTATGAGGATAATGTGAATGATTATGAGATTGAGATGTGATGATGAACGTGATTATTATTACGAATGAAGTTGATTGAGTGATAAGGAATTAAGGTTAATGATTGAAATATCTTGGCAGTATGCAAGGGTTGTGTCTCGTCCCACTTGCTTCGGGTTAATGTCTGAGACGCCTGGTGATGAGCGGATAATTTGTACGCTTTTTGGCATTGTTTTTAGTATGTTTTTAGTATGATCTAGTTAGTTTTTAGTATATTTTTATTAGTTTTTAGTTAAAATTCACTTTTCTGGACTTTACTATGAGTTTGTGTGTTTTTCTGTGATTTCAGGTATTTTCTGGCTGAAATTGAGGGACCTGAGCAAAAATCTGATTCAGAGACTAAAAAGGACTGCAGATGCTGTTGGATTCTGACTTCCCTGCATTCGAAGTGGATTTTCTGGAGCTACAGAAGCCCAATTGGCGCGCTCTCAACGGCGTTGGAAAGTAGACATCCTGGGCTTTCCAGCAATATATGATAGTCCATACTTTGCCCAAGATTTGATGGCCCAAACCGGCGTTCAAAGTCACCCTCAGAATTCCCAGCATTAAACGCCGGAACTGGCACAAGGATGGGAGTTAAACGCCCAAACTGGCACCAAAGCTGGCGTTTAACTCCAAGAAGAGTTTCTACACGAAAATGCTTCAATGCTCAGCCCAAGCACACACCAAGTGGGCCCGGAAGTGGATTTTTATGTCATTTACTCATCTTTGTAAACCCTAGGCTACTAGTTCTCTATAAGTAGGACCTTTTGCTATTGTATTTTCATCTTTTGATCACTTTAGATCTTAGATCAGATCTTGGCTCTTCTGGTTCCCTCTCTGGGGCCGAAGCCAATGATCACACTATCACTTATGTATTTTCAACGGTGGAGTTTCTACACACCATAGATTAAGGTGTGGAGCTCTGCTGTACCTCGAGTATTAATGCAATTACTATTGTTCTTCTATTCAATTCCGCTTGTTCTTGTTCCAAGATATCACTTGTTCTTCAACTTGATGAATGTGATGATCCGTGACACTCATCATCATTCTCACCTATGAACGTGTGCCTGACAACCACCTCCGTTCTACCTTAGATTGGGTGGATATCTCTTGGATTCTTTAACCGGAATCTTCATGGTATAAGCTAGAACTGATGGCGGCTTTCAAGAGAATCCGGAAGGTCTAAACCTTGTCTGTGGTATTCTGAGTAGGATTCAATGATTGAATGACTGTGACGAGCTTCAAACTCCTGAGGGCGGGGCGTTAGTGACAGACGCAAAAGAATCACTGGATTCTATTCCGGCCTGATTGAGAACCGACAGATGGATAGCCGTGCCGTGACAGAGTGCGTTGAACATTTCCACTGAGAGGATGGGAGGTAGCCACTGACAACGGTGAAACCCTTGCATACAGCTTGCCATGGAAAGGAGTAAGAAGGATTGGATGAAGACAGTAGGAAAGCAGCGAGACGGAAGGGACACAGCATCTTCATGCGCTTATCTGAAATTCCTACCAATGAATTACATAATTATCTCTATCTTTATCTCTATGTTATTCGTATATCACCCATACCCATTTGAGTTTGCCTGACTAAGATTTACAAGGTGACCATAGCTTGCTTCATACCAACAATCTCTGTGGGATCGACCCTTACTTGCGTAAGGTTTATTACTTGAACGACCCAGTACACTTGCTGGTTAGTTGTGCGAAGTTGTGTTTATGCCATGGTATTGAACACCAAGTTTTTGGATTCATTACCGGGGATTATTTGAGTTGTGAAAAGTATTGATCACAATTTCGTGCACCAAGTTTTTGGCGCCGTTGCCGGGGATTGTTGAGTTTGGACAACTGACGGTTCATCTTGTTGCTTAGATTAGGTATTTTTTTTCTTCAGAGTTCTTAAGAATGAATTCCAGTGTTTCAAGGTGATGTTCCTATCATCACCAAAGCTGATTGATTTTCATCAATTTAGCTCTTGAATGCAATGTCCTGCTGAAGCTTGGCTAGCCATGTCTAATTCCTTTAGACTAAAGCTTTAGACTAACATTGCATGATTCCTGGAATTCTCATTAAGAATTTTGATATCTTTATTTTCTTTCTTTTTCCACTTAATTTTCGAAAAAAAACACAAAAAAATTACAAAATCATAAAATCCAAAAATTTCTTGTTTGAGTTTAGAGTCTCATTTTAAGTTTGGTGTCAATTGCATGCATTCATTCATGTGTCTTAAGGATCTTCAAGTAATTCTTGATGATTTTCTTGCTCTGACCTTTGAATTCTCTTGACTTGAGTGCTTTGTTGTGTCTCATATGCATTTTCATTTTGTTAGTGTCATTAGCATACAAACTGCTAAGTTTGGTGTCTTGCATGCATTGTTATTTGATTTTAGTTGCATTTTGATTATTCCTTATTATTAAAAATCCAAAAATATTTTTAATTTGTGTCTTTTCAAGTCAATAATACAGAGAATTGAAGATTCAGAACATACAGCAGAGGAATTACACAGAAAAAGCTGGGCGTTCAAAACGGCCAGTGAAGAAGACAGACTGGCGTTTAAACGCCAGCCAGGGTGCCTGGCTGGGCGTTTAACGCCCAAAAGGGTAGAGTTTTGGGCGTTAAACGCCAGAATGTGCACCATTCTGGGCGTTTAACGCCAGGATGGCACAAGAGGGAAGATTTTGTTTTTAATGCAATTTCTTTTTCAGGTTTTCAAAGTTTTTCAAAATCAAATCTTTTTCAAATCATATCTTTTCAATCATATGTTTTCAAAATTGATCTCTTTCTATTTTCAAAGATACTTGCTATCAATTAATGATTTGATCCAACATTTCAAGTATGTTGCCTTTTCTGTTGAGAAAGGTTTAATGTTTGAATCATATCTTTTCTTGATAGCCAAGTCATTATTTTTTTTTTAAATCAAATCTTTTTAAAATGTTTTTCAAATCATATCTTCTCAATCACATCTTTTTAAAACCAATCATATCTTTTTAATCACATCTTTTTCAAAATAGTTTTCAATCAAATCTTTTTGATTTCTAATTTCAAAATCTTTTTCAAAAATCACTTTACTTCTTTCTCAATCTTGGTTTTCGAAAATCAATTAAAGTTTTTCAAAATGTTTTTAAAATCTTTTACTTAATTTTCGAAAAAAACTTCTTTCCCTCTTCTCATATCCTTCTATTTATGGACTAACACTATTCCTTAATGCACAAATTCGAACTCCATCTTTCTTGATAAGTTCGAATTCTTCTTTCTTCCTTCTATTTTTCTTTTCCTCTGACACCTCAAGGAATCTCGATACTGTGACATAGAGGATTCCACATTTTCTTGTTCTCTTCTCTTTCTTATGAGCAGGAGCAAAGACAAAAGCATTCTTGTTGAGGCTGACCCTGAACCTGAAAGGACCTTGAAGCGAAAGCTAAGAGAAGCTAAGGCACAATTCTCTGTAGAGGACCTAACAGAAATCTTCAAAGAAGAAGACCCCATGGCAGCCGAAAACAACAACAATGCCAACAATGCAAGGAAGGTGCTGGGTGACTTTATTGCACCTACTCCTGACTTCTATGGGAGAAGCATCTCTATCCCTGCCATTAGAGCAAACAACTTTGAGCTTAAGCCTCAATTAGTTTCTCTATTGCAACAGAATTGCAAGTTCCATGGACTTCCACTGGAAGATCCTCATCAGTTCTTAGCTGAGTTCTTGCAAATCTGTGACACCGTCAAGACTAATGGGGTTGAACCTGAGGTCTACAGACTTATGCTATTCCCTTTTGCTGTAAGAGACAGAGCTAGGATATGGTTAGACTCACAACCTAAAGAAAGCCTGAACTCTTGGGAAAAGCTAGTCAATGCCTTCTTGGCAAAGTTCTTTCCACCTCAAAAATTGAGTAAGCTTAGAGTGGAGGTCCAAACCTTCAGACAGAAGGAAGGAGAATCCCTCTATGAAGCTTGGGAAAGATACAAACAATTAATCAGAAAGTGTCCCTCTGATATGCTTTCTGAATGGAGCATCATAGGTATTTTCTATGATGGTCTCTCTGAACTATCCAAGATGTCATTAGATAGTTCTACTGGAGGATCTCTTCATCTGAAGAAGACGCCTACAGAAGCTCAAGAACTAATTGAAATGGTTGCAAATAACCAATTCATGTATACTTCTGAAAGGAATCCTGTGAACAATGGGACAAATCAGAAGAAAGGAGTTCTTGAGATTGACACTCTGAATGCCATATTGGCTCAGAACAAAATATTGACTCAGCAAGTCAATATGATTTCTCAAAGTCTGTCTGGAATGCAAAATGCACCAGGCAATACTAAGGAGGCTTCATCTGAGGAAGAAGCTTATGATCCTGAGAACCCTTCAATGGAAGAGGTGAATTACATGGGAGAACCCTATGGAAACACCTATAATCCTTCATGGAGAAATCATCCAAATCTCTCATGGAAGGATCAATAGAGACCTCAACAAGGTTTCAACAACAATAATGGTGGAAGAAACAGGTTTAGCAATGGCAAGCCTTTTCCATCATCTTCTCAGCAACAGACAGAGAGTTCTAAGCAGAACACCTCTGACTTAGCAACCATGGTCTCTGATCTAATCAAAACCACTCAAAGTTTCATGACTGAAACAAGGTCCTCCATTAGAAACTTGGAAGGACAAGTAGGTCAGCGGAACAAGAAAATTACTGAACTCCCTCCTAGTACTCTTCCAAGTAATACAGAAGAAAATCCAAAAGGAGAGTGCAAGGCCATCAACATGGCCGAATTTGGAGAGGAGAAAGAGGCAGTGAACGCCACTGAGGAAGACCTCAGTGGACGTGCACTGGCCTCCAATGAGTTCCCCAATGAGGAACTATGGGAATCTGAGGCTCAAAATGAGACCATAGAGATTCCATTGGACTTACTTCTGCCATTCATGAGCTCTGATGAGTATTCTTCCTCTGAAGAGGATGAGTATGTCACTGAAGAGCAAGTTGCTAAATACCTTGGAGCAATCATGAAGCTAAATGACAAGTTGTTTGGTAATGAGACTTGGGAGGATGAACCCCCTTTGCTCACCAAAGAATTGGATGACTTGTCTAGGCAGAAACTACCTCAAAAGAGACAGGATCCTGGGAAGTTTTCAATACCTTGTGCCATAGGCACCATGACCTTCAAGAAGGCCTTGTGTGACCTAGGGTCAAGTGTAAACCTCATGCCTCTCTCTGTAATGGAGAAGCTAGGGATCTTTGAGGTGCAAGCTGCAAAAATCTCACTAGAGATGGCAGACAACTCAAGAAAACAAGCTTATGGACTTGTAGAGGATGTTCTGGTAAAAGTTGAAGACCATTACATCCCTGCTGATTTCATAGTCCTAGAGACTGGGAAGTGCATGGATGAATCCATCATCCTTGGCAGACCCTTCCTAGCCACAGCAAAGGCTGTGATTGATGTTGATAGAGGAGAATTGATCATTCAAGTGAATGAAGAATCCCTTGTGTTTGAGACTCAAGGATATCCCTATGTCACCATGGAGAGGAAGTATGAAGAGCTTCTCTCAAAACAGAGCCAAACAGAGCCCCTACAGTCAAACTCTAAGTTTGGTGTTGGGAGGCCACAACCAAATTCTAAGTTTGGTGTTGAACCCCCACATTCAAACTCTAAGTTTGGTGTTGGGAGGTTCCAACATTGCTCTGAGCATCTGTGAGGCTCCATGGGAGCCCACTGTCAAGCTACTGACATTAAAGAAGCGCTTGTTGGGAGGCAACCCAATGTTATATTTTATCTATTCTCTTTTGTTATTTTATATTTTCTGTAGGTTGATGATCATGAGAAGTCACAAATTCAATTGAAAAAGCAAAAACAGAATGAAAAACAGAAAGAAAAACAGCACACCCTGGAGGAAGAACCTGCTGGCGTTTAAACGCCAGTAAGGCTAGCAGATGGGCGTTTAACGCCCAGTCTGGCACTATTCTGGGCGTTTAACGCCAGAAAGGGGCACCAGACTGGCGTTAAACGCCAGTAAAGGGCAAGAATTTGGCGTTAAACGCCAGAAATGGGTACCAGCCCGGCGGTTAACGCCAGATTTGGCACAAAGGGCATTTTTGCTCGCCACTTGGTGCAGGGATGACTTTTCCTTGACACCTCAGGATCTGTGGACCCCACAGGATCCCCACCTACCCCACCACTCTTTCTCTTCTTCACCCATTCACCAATCACCTCACAACCTCTTCCCCAAAAACCCTTCACCTATCAAATCTCATCTTTCTCTTCACCACTCACATCCATCCTTCATAAAACCCCACCTACCCCACCATTCAAATTCAAACCACTTTCCCTCCCAAACCCACCCATACATGGCCGAATCACAAAGCCATCTCCATCTCCTCTATTTCTTCTTCTTCTACTCTCTTCTTTCTTCTTTTGCTCGAGGACGAGCAAACCTTTTAAGTTTGGTGTGATAAAAGCATTGCTTTTTGTTTTTCCATAACCATTTATGGCATCCAAGGCCGGAGAAACCTCTAGAAAGAGGAAAGGGAAGGCAAAAGCTTCCACCTCCGAGTCATGGGAGATGGAGAGATTCATCTCAAGGATGCATCAAGACCACTTCTATGAAGTTGTGGCCTTGAAGAAAGTGATCCCCGAGGTCCCTTTCAAGCTCAAAAAGAGTGAATACCCGGAGATCCGACATGAGATCCGAAGAAGATGTTGGGAAGTTCTTACCAACCCCATTCAACAAGTCGGAATCTTAATGGTTCAAGAGTTCTATGCCAATGCATGGATCACCAAGAACCATGATCAAAGTGTGAACCCGGACCCAAAGAATTGGCTTACTATGGTTCGGGGGAAATACTTGGATTTTAGTCCAGAAAATGTAAGGTTGGCATTCAACTTGCCCATGATGCAAAGAGATGAACATCCTTACACTAGAAGGGTCAACTTTGATCAAAGGTTGGACCAAGTCCTCACAGTCATTTGTGAAGAGGGCGCCCAATGGAAGAGTGATTCAAGAGGAAAGCCGGTTCAATTGAGAAGGCATGACCTCAAGCCCGTGGCTAGAGGATGGTTGGAGTTTATCCAACGCTCAATCATTCCCACTAGCAACCGGTCCGAAGTTACTATAGACCGGGCTATCATGATTCATAGCATCATGATTGGAGAAGAAATAGAAGTTCATGAGATGATATCCCAAGAACTTTATAAGGTGGCGGACAAGTCCTCTACCTTGGCAAGGTTAGCCTTTCCTCATCTCATTTGTCACCTCTGTTATTCAGTTGGAGTTGACATAGAGGGAGACATCCCCATTGATGAGGACAAGCCCATCACTAAGAAGAAGATGGAGCAAACAAGAGATCCCTCTCATCATCAAATTCCTGAGATACCTCAAGGGATGCACTTTCCTCCACAAAACTATTGGGAGCAACTAAACACCTCCCTAGGAGAATTGAGTTCCAACATGGGACAACTAAGGGTGGAGCACCAAGAACATTCCATTCTACTCCATGAAATTAGAGAAGACCAAAGAATCATGAGAGAGGAGCAACAAAGACAAGGAAGAGACATTGAGGAGCTCAAGCACTCCATAGGATCTTCAAGAGGAAGAACAAGCCGCCATCACTAAGGTAGACCCGTTCTTTAATTTCCTTGTTCTTTATTTTCCTGTTTTTCGAATTTTAGTGCTTATGTTTATCTAATGTTTGTGTCTTGTGATCATTAGTGTCTTAGTGTCTATGCCTTAAAGTTATGAATGTCCTATGAATCCATCACCTCTCTTGAATAAAAAATGTTCTTAATTGAAAAAGAAAAGAATTGCATGAATTTTGAATTTTATAACAGTTTAATTATTTTGATGTGGTGGCAATACTTTTGTTTTCTGAATGTATGCTTAAACAGTGCATATGTCTTTTAAATTTGTGGTTCATGAATGTTGGCTCTTGAAAGAATGATGAAAAAGGAGACATGTTACTGAGGATCTGAAAAATCATAAAAATGATTCTTGAAGCAAGAAAAAAACAGTGAATACAAAAAAAAAATCGAAAAAAAAGAGAAAAAAAAAGAAAAAGAAAAAGAAAGAGAAAAAGAAAGAAAAAGAAAGAAATAAAGTTGTGATCCAAGGCAAAAAGAGTGTGCTTAAGAACCCTGGACACCTCTAATTGGGGACTCTAGCAAAGCTGAGTCACAATCTGAAAAGGTTCACCCAATTATGTGTCTGTGGCATGTATGTATCCGGTGGTAATACTGGAAGACAGAGTGCTTTGGGTCACGGCCAAAACTCAATAAGTAGCTGTGCTCAAGAATCATCATACTTAACTAGGAGAATCAATGACACTATCTGGATTCTGAGTTCCTAGAGAAGCCAATCATTCTGAATTTCAAAGGATAGAGTGAGATGCCAAAACTATTCAGAGGCAAAAAGCTAAAAGCCCCGCTCATCTAATTAATAATGATCTTCATAGATGTTTTTGGAATTCATTGCATATTCTCTTCTTTTCATCTTATTTGATTTTCAGTTGCTTGAGGACAAGCAACAATTTAAGTTTGGTGTTGTGATGAGCGGATAATTTGTACGCTTTTTGGCATTGTTTTTAGTATGTTTTTAGTATGATCTAGTTAGTTTTTAGTATATTTTTATTAGTTTTTAGTTAAAATTCACTTTTCTGGACTTTACTATGAGTTTGTATGTTTTTCTGTGATTTCAGGTATTTTCTGGCTGAAATTGAGGGACCTGAGCAAAAATCTGATTCAGAGACTAAAAAGGACTGCAGATGCTGTTGGATTCTGACCTCCCTGCATTCGAAGTGGATTTTCTGGAGTTACAGAAGTCCAATTGGCACGCTCTCAACGGCGTTGGAAAGTAGACATCCTGGGCTTTCCAGCAATATATGATAGTCTATACTTTGCCCAAGATTTGATGGCCCAAACCGGCGTTCAAAGTCACCCTCAGAATTCCCAGCGTTAAACGCCGGAACTGGCACAAGGATGGGAGTTAAACGCCCAAACTGGCACCAAAGCTGGCGTTTAACTCCAAGAAGAGTCTCTACACGAAAATGCTTCAATACTCAGCCCAAGCACACACCAAGTGGGCCCGGAAGTGGATTTTTATGTCATTTACTCATCTTTGTAAACCCTAGGCTACTAGTTCTCTATAAGTAGGACCTTTTGCTATTGTATTTTCATCTTTTGATCACTTTAGATCTTAGATCAGATCTTGGCTCTTCTGGTTCCCTCTATGGGGCCGAAGCCAATGATCACACTATCACTTATGTATTTTCAACGGTGGAGTTTCTACACACCATAGATTAAGGTGTGGAGCTCTGCTGTACCTCGAGTATTAATGCAATTACTATTGTTCTTCTATTCAATTCCGCTTGTTCTTGTTCCAAGATATCACTTGTTCTTCAACTTGATGAATGTGATGATCCGTGACACTCATCATCATTCTCACCTATGAACGTGTGCCTGACAACCACCTCCG